>NW_010273992.1:0-12878 GCF_000690775.1 Eurypyga helias
AAACCTGGTCTTCTGCTACTGTGGGCGGTTCTTTCTCCCTGTCCCTGCTTTTGCCTTCTGCAATTGAGGTGGTCTGGTTTGAGCACTTCTCAGTGAAGACTGAAGCAAAAGTGTCATTGAGTACCTCAGCCTTCACCCTGCAGGTGACCAGGTCTCAGGTTTCTCTGAATTTGCCTGTAATCTTGACCTCTTTGTTAGCTCTCACACATGAAGTATTTAATTAAATTTAGATGATGTCTGAGTGAATTCTTAGGAGAACAATTTGTGTAAGTAATGATTAATTTGGTATTTGTTAATTTCATATCCAGTTCATTAGCATGAGTTATAATTACTGAACAATCATTAAAATTTCAGAAGAATTCTACTAATGAAGAGTAGTCTTTCACTTTCTGAAACTTACAGTCTTTGAAGTAAAAATAAACAAAAACTATTCAATATCTCATACCCTTCCCATTTTATGTATTTGTTTTAGAAGTAGCATAGGCAAAGACATTAAAACACCCAGATATTGCTATATAGTATCCAAGCATCTGTTAAAAAAAACATACTGGTGTGTGCAAAACAGTATTTCAGTTTTTACCCAAGTCCTTGACAGCTATGCTACTTTTGCTCAAACTGTAGTTAAACTCACACTGGTTTAAGAACAGAGTCTACCAGAGTTGCAATAAATTTCTTGATCATAGTATAATGAAATTACATCTATATTTTTCATCATTTTTACATAAATTTATCTGAAATGCTTATTTTTTTCTTACATCTGAGATACATTTTAAACCTTTGCAAACTTTTTTTTTCTCATAAGTTAATAGTTAACAGATGTACTTATATCTATTTTTGGCTGAGAAATAATTTCAATCCTGACAGTCAAAAATTAGCTCTATATGGTATTCTAACCACCTGCCCATAAGCAAGAAAAAAAATCTGCTTTTTTAGGTAGTGGTACCAGTGCCAAAGCAAGCAACTTGGCTCAGCTAAGTTGGATGAGGAATGATTGCCTTCAGTTTGATTTGACCTTGAGAAATCAGAAGGTCTCAGCAACGTGCATACCTTTGGTGCCATCAGGGAACAGACACTGTAGACACTCCTCTGCTGGCACAGATGATAATAAACAAATACACTTCTGTCCATATCATACTTGAGAGCAAGTTTTTCCAAACAAAATAAATTGCTGTATTTGGAAGCTTTCCACATACGTCCTTGTTTATCAAATTCACAGAATGAAAAAATAGTAAGATATTCAATTTCAGGTGACACTCAGATCCCAAGACGTGAACCTTATTGTAATATGTCATGTAAATTGTGTTAGTATTGCCACAGGGAATCTTCCACATGACACTAAACACCTTCCAGCCCCTAAGAAATCTCCTTTCTCTTCCAACACACACATACAGCCATCTGTGTCTTTTTATTTTAACCCTTCCTTTACATATATTATATTCCTTTAACCACAAGCTGTTAATTAAATCAGGTTCTTTTTGAAGACAAGGTTGTATATGCGGAGGAACTAAATATTGTTTTCTGAAAGCCAGTTTACCAGACTGTGCACAAGGGTATGTCAATAGGTTAGGGAATGTTCTCTGACTGCATGCAGCTATTAACTTCTGCCTCCACGTGGAAATGTGTTTTCCTTAAAACCTGCTGATCAGTTATTGAGAGGCCTGACTTTAAAATGTGCATCCAAGCTGAGAACTGGGAAACTGCCAGAGGAGACCCCACGCTTGGGATACTGCTTCTGGACCATTGCCAGATCGATATATTGATAAGTAAACCCCCAAAAGAAGACAAGCCAGAATGACAGAAATGACAGAATCTGAAATAAGAGACTCCAATTCAGTGAGATTAGGAGCAATCATTAAGTAGGCAGAGATTTCCTTTGCTTATCCTGGGGCTAATTTTTGAGTGTCTAAACCTTCACCTTTTGCAATTAAAGATTTTGAACTTTTAAGAAAAATGAAGACTAATTTAGCGTTTTCCTCAGAACAGAAATATGATGAAAACACAACCTTTTGTAAAAAATAAGCTAAGCAGTTGAAGCAAGAAAGATGCCAATCCACAAATGGAATCTCATTTTTCCCAGCTAAAGCATTCCTACCAGATGGACAGTGCTAAGGATAAGTACTAATCTGATATGGAAAGTATGGGAGATGTTTGTAGCTCTGTTTTATTAATTAGATAATTTCTCACAGAGCATGTTATTCTAAACAAAATAATTATTTAGCCATTACTTGCTTCACCAGCTTCTTCAAAACAGCATTTAATCATTTTTTAAACATACAGCATTCAGGAAAAATTAGTGGAATTCAACTCAAATTAAAAATCACTCTAATCAGTTACTGATATTTACACTTTTTGCCAATTACCTGCTGTGTGAAAGTTAGTTAAATTTTCAAATGCATGCATGACATAACACATCAGATAGTGTAAAAGCTATGTTTCTACCAGAAGGCTATACCTCACTGAGTGAGGTATACAAACATGATTATTCATCACTATTTTACAGGACAGTGTAATGCAACCAGCTACAGCATAACGCTTTGTAACCAGAAATGTAGTCATGCAAAATTTTGTATTACTAATGCTGCTGTCCTTTATATGGGTTAATAGAACCTAGATATCGTTTTCACTAGGGCTTTCTTTATACTATATTGGCAGAGCAATGAGAACTGGGATTATGAATTCTAACTCTACAAGATATCAGATGTGATGACCCAGTTTGAAATCTGGATAAGTACAACCCTCAGACTTTCATGCAGTAATTCATGAAGGGATTACTGAATAATTCACTGTTAAATCAATATCTTCAGCATGCATTGTTACATGAATTTTAAATTACTTCCATTGTATATCAAGATATGCTTTACATATCCGGCATGTAAAAAAAATTTGCTAGTTTCAATGCAATTAATTTTTCTGGGATTTTTTTTTCCCCTCCCTACCTTTCTTTCCTGAATTTTCAAAATAGCCTCAAAACACTCAAACTTCTTCTCAGTAAGCAGCTATGGAGCTGTTGTTATTCTATATAATCAGTGTACATGATACAATATACCCTTTACCTCAATGCCCTTCTTCATATATCTCTTTCTGGAGAAGTTTTTAATGATTTCCACCATACAGTAAGAATTTTTCCCAAAGCTATAACTTAATTTAATCTTGGATGGTAACTATATGAGTTGATAAACTTTCTAGATTGTATTTTATTTTCCTTACATATTCTACTCTGCGCTTTAAGGATATGCTGTGTATCCAGGGCCTAGGTCTTGCCTGCCTTGATACTTTTATCCATAGGTATATATACACATCACAAAGAACTGTTACACAGGTGCTGACAAGCACTTTGTGAGTTGACTTACAAAAGCTACAGCTACCAGAAGTTATTTTCTAGGTCTCGTGAACAGCAGAGTTGTAGGAGCTATATCAACTAGCAATGCCAGAGGAATTTGAATTTTAAGGAAATAATTTATACTTGGGTAATATTCTTCACATTCATCTGCCATCACCTTTTATGATTCCCATTTCCAGCCTCACATTGCCTTTCTAATATTTTTTCCAACTCATCCTACTTTCCTTCAGTAACTATGCAAAAGACCACTGCAGATCACCTTGCACATCATAGCAGCAGTGGAATTTCCCTCTGTTCCTATGATTTTGCTTAAATAGTCAGGATATACGGCTTCCTGTCAGGGTTTAAGCACAGAAGGCAGTTAAGCGCCATGTAGCCACTCAGTCACTCCTTCTCCACAGTGGGAGGATCGGGAGGAGAAAATATAAGGAAAGGCTCATAGGTCAAGACAAGGACAGAGAGGGATCAATCACCAGTTATGGTCATGGGCAAAACAGACTCAACTTGGGGAAAAAATACTCTATTTCATTTGTTACCAATCACATCAGAGAAGGATAATAAGAAATAATACCAAATCTGAAAACACCTTTCCCCCAGCCCTCCCTTCTCAGGCTCAGCTTTGCTCCCCACCATCTTTACCTTCTTCCCCACAGAAGCCATTGGAGGCAGGGAATGGGAGTTGTGGTCAGTTCACCACACGTTGTCTCTGCTCCCCCATAACACCCCATGGCTGCAGCGCACAGCCTGCCCTCTCACTGCAGGCAAACCTCTGCTCCAGCTCACCTCCTCCCCACCTTTCTGCACTGACCTGAGCGTCTGCTCTATTGCTTCTCTCACATCCCACTTCTTTCTCCACTGCCAGGAGGCTTCTGTTTCCTCTCTTAAATATGTTATCCCACAGGCACTACCACCATTGCTGACTCACTCAGCCTTGGCCACAGGTGGGTCCATTTTGGAGCCAGGGAAGCTTCCAGCAGCTTCTCACAGGAGTAACCCCTGCAGCTCCCCCTGGCTACCAAAACCCTGCCACACAAACCAAACACACTATGCTTGCATTTAATATTACTCGGCCCTGCACAGCGGAATATATTTTGCTCCCACTGCTAAGAATGATCAACTAACAATAGCTTCCCACCCACCGATGACTTTATCCTCTTTTGCTGTAACATCTGTGTGTGGTTTTGTTCTTGGGTCTTCTACACTATTCCCTTCATGTTGTATGACATTGTAATTTTGTGTTAAAAAAAAAGGCAACATTTCATATGTTGCATTCATTTCATTTAAATGGCTAACCAGCTTACTGATTCAGCAAAAACAGTATCTCATTTTTCTCTAGTAGTCTTTCCCTTGTGAATCTGTCTGACTCCAACTGCCAGCACTGTGCCCTTTCAAGTTAAAATTATGAAAATCATTCCGTTTGCTTCTTTTGATAGAAGTCCCAAAACCAAATGAGTGTATCATTTCATTACCTTCTCACATTTCACTATGAAATTATATTGAAAATTAACGATATGTTTTTGCTAATATCATTGTTATTAACAATATCATATGGTATCGCATATTAGATAGGAATCATTTGTTATATTCATTATCATTAGATTCATAATTTTACCAAGGTAAGAACTTTCTAGTTATTCCAGGTCCTTTAAGTAAAATTACCTAACCACTGTTGTCAAATTGGAAGTTTTACATCTGTAAGATCAGGAGGATAAATAGAGGCAAAAAAGGTACTGCTGTCAAAAAGATTATTTCTTGCACCATACACCCTTTTTTATTGATATTGAATCAACTGTGAAAACCGCTGAGTAAAATCTTAGCTTTAGACATGTTTGAAGGAACCGAAGGCAATTGTTTTGAAGTGAGCAGCTAAGATTTACAGTACTGTAAAGAAGGCCGAGATTTCATCTAATACATACTTAATGGTTTGGGCTTAATGACATACTCCTTTTTGACTCTGTCATGGTTTAAACCCAGATGGCAACTAAACACCACACAGCCACTCACTCACTGCCCCCATGGTGAGGTGAGGGAGAGAACAGGAAGAGTCAAAGTGAAAAAACTCATGGGCTAAGATGAGGACAGTCTAACATGTAAAGCAAAAGCCACATACACAAGCAAAGCAAAACAAGGAATTCATTCACTACTTCCCATCAGCAGGTAGGTGTTCAGCCACCTCCAGGAAAGCAGGGCTCCATCATTCATAATGGTTGCTTGGGAAGACAAATGCCATCACTCTGAATACACTGGTAGTGTGAGGTGAGAAGCATTAAAACACAAAAAAAACCTTTCTGGGTGATCACAAATCAGGCCTTTTCTTCCAGAAGGGGTGTGCAAACAACTGGACTAGAACTAGTCTCTTTTTGTTGCCTGCTGCCTTTCTGAACCTCTTCCAATTAAATTTCAACCAGCTCTTCCAATCCTCAACTCACCTTCTGGACATGAGCACAGGGACACAGCATGATGTCACCATAAGCCTGCTCACAGCCTGGTGATTATGGCAATCTCCAGCAACAAGAAAGTGCGGTCAAACACCACTCAGACTACAAGATGTTATTTGTTCTCTTGATTGCACCTGATTTAGTGTCTAGGCATTGTTTACTAAACTACCTGGCACTTCTGTCCATGCGTAGCTGCTTATAATAAAGTACCGAGGAATGGCTGGAGTACAAGACCTCTGTCTGGGACAAAAGTGGGGCTGACTGCAACAAGTCTGAATTGAGCCAATATTCAGATGTTCTGGATTGTACTGAGCACATGGATCTGAAACAGGGCACTATGAAAGTACAAATGAGAGTAGTATTGAAGCACCATATATTAACATTCAGCACAAGCTAATCAGTCTTGACAACACTGACAACCTACTTGATTGCTGATGTAAAAGGGCCATCCAAAATATTCCAAGTTTTATACTCTGCAAAGCCTCTAGAAAAACTTGCTCAAGACTGAAAAAAAGTAAGATCCAGGACTCTGTAAAGCTTATTTAATAAACAGTGAAGAGAGATGGTGCAGAGTTTCTCATGTCAGAGTGGCATTTGCAACTGCTAAAAAAAGTTTTAGAACATCACAGAGAACAACATCCCATTCGGTTTTTTGGAACCTTGTAAGATCATCAGCACTGTGAATAGTTGTCTCAGTTAAAATCAGATTCTTGTAGACCTGTGGCTGTTAAAAGAGTCTGGCAGTATCTGTGCCAAGCTCCAGCTCTAAGAAATAATTCCCCACCTACACACCTCACACAAAATCTAATTGTTATACCTTCTTCATCGCACAGGACTAACTAAAGATATTAAAATTTTCTAATATGCTTTAGGCAGCATATACAAAATGTGGTACCTTAGCAAGTGTTTTCAAGATTTTTTTTTCCCTTTTTTTAATTTATGGAAAAGGGAGAGTTGTTATTCTGTGTACAATGGAAGCCTGAAACTTTGCACGTTTTCTTCTATTAACGTTTGGTAGGAAAAAATATTAAAAGATGCTTTTATTGCTTCAGCTTTAAAAGTGCATTTTCTTTTTTAAAGGACACTACAATAAAAAAAGTTAATTGATAAGTTTGCAAGTAAGCCATAAAAACTGTTAAATTTGTACGATTAAACACATTTATAATTTTATAATACAAGTTATGATTATGAGTTTTAAGGCTCCCAAATATTTTGATTGTCTTACCTCAAATATGTAAGAAAAACTATTTCATAGTAATGCAGATGTGTTAGGAATCAGAATGATACTTTCTGCTGAGAAGTAATGTGCAAAATGAAGAAAAAAGAGTTACACAACATAATGTGATACTGGTCATAATTTGAGAAATATAATGGAAACTAAGAACACTATGAAATTTCACATAACATTCATAACAAGTTTTCCTGAAATTTTAAAACTAGACGAAAAGCAAGAAATAAATGTTTTTGGTTTTTTCTTTCTTTTTTTTTCTCCATCTTTGTCTCCTGCAACAATAGCTGTTGTCATAAAAGCTTGGATTGGATTTAGACCTGCCTGATTGTAACCTGAAAACTTGCTCCAAAAAATCTAGAAAACAACAGGCTTTATATGGCTTCCATTAAAAGATATGAGCATATACATGTAGATCAGTCTGCATACACCTACTTTTGAACTGGGGGTGTTCTTTCAGACTGAACTTCCAAACTGCAATTTTCAAGACTCTTCATCCTTTGAGGTTCCCCATTTCTTGTACAGATAAACTGAAATTCCACCTTTGTTTATATATCCATCATACTTTAAAGGATATTTATATCCATGGAAAGTTTAAGTGACCTACAATACAATCTGCAATTGCCAACAAGTATATTTAAAAAGAAATTTCCAGGTGTGAATTTTTTGAGCATTATTAGTGTGTAACATAGTATAAATTACTACCACTGAAATGCCTTGAAACTTAGTGATAGTAGTGGAAATCAATATACAAATGAAAAACAAAATACATTATAAACCAGTTGTAATACAGACTTGTCTGAAGCAGCACTTAAATAATTCCAAAACAAACTCCCAAAAGAAAAAATAAGTCACTTTCATGAGCCTTTATCATGGTGCACTTCTCAAAAATTGCATTTCAGTTTGTCAAATATTTCAGTTACTATTTCCTGACTAGCCCTATGAAATCATGTGATTGGAGAGATGCTTCAGTTTTATTTTATTGGGTAACATCCAGTGAAAGGTACGGATTACTTTATAAAACATGAAAAGTGTTTAGTGTCTTCTCCTTCACAGCTATCTTAACTGAATTACAAATAAATACAAAAATCCTCAACTACAAGTTACAAGAAAGTTTTAGTAATCAGGGATGGGTTACTGCCTGTTCATAATAAACATGAGCTGAAAACGTGTAATTGTTGCTGGACTAAATGTTAGAAAGCAATGTACTTAGTTCTCAACCATCCTGACTTCAGCACACTGTGTTATCTGACACGGATCCCTGTGTCTCTACTGACACTTGACAGTGTCTCTGGTTCTCACCGAAAATGCACACAGAGCACATGGCAGACTGACCTTGATTGTCTGGACATCTTAGATAAGTCTCCTTGGGTAGGGAGCCTCCAAACCCCCCAAGAAGGATCCCACTACCACATGTCAATAAGCCAAACATAGGTAATAACAATTCTCTGGGTCCTAGTATGTCCACCTTCCTCACAGTGCATGCAAACGTGTACCTGGGACCACCTGGGTAACATCATGTTTTCTTTCCCTGTTGTCCCCAAACCTCACTGCAATGTCACACACCAGCTAATTTTGGTCTGGAATAAAAACTTACAACCTCCCACAAATTGAAGTGCTGAAGGATTTGTGTATTCAAGAATTATCCAAGATGAATGCAAAGTGTGTCTATTCAAGACATTTTGTTTGAAAGATCAAGCAAGGGAAGGTAGATAAAAGAGAATTTTTGCTTGAAATTAAAGTCTGTCAATTTATTTGTGTCTGATATACTGTTCCACAGAAACCCCTGAGATAATTTCAAGTAGTAGACATAAATTACTGATTAAAAAGTCTGAAAAACCACTAACTTCATTTACAAATTTTAAAAAGAGGTATCACTAAGCACTTTTTTATAACTAAGGTCACAGGTGCCTAATTCCATGATTTCTTCAAAATTCTAATTAAACTCATTAAATAAATTATGTTGGTGCCTTCATACCTGACAGTTAGTACAAGCAAAGAATGTAGAGATCATAGCACACAACAGCTGGTTTTGATTTCTAGCCAACTGTCTATATTAATGCAAGATTCAGTTTCTTCCTCCTATTTTTAATCTTAGCTGAAACAGAAAAATGATAGAGAAAAAACTCTTCTTCATATTTCAAGATATTATAAATTAAATACAGGTTTGTACATGAACATCTTAACACATACATGTTTATTCAGAGAGCTATCATAGTCACCTTGAGCAATCTACGTGCTGGATAATTTTTCTAGTATTTCTTTCCACTGAAGAAAATTCTTGTCTTGCACTACAATCCTGTAAAGAACTCAGCAAGTGAGTAATCAGTCAGAGTGCCTGGTGATTTCTGGCCCTTACTGCAACTGTATGATTACTTTAAGGGGAAAAAGAAAGTGATAAGCATGAACGAAACAAATATTCACGTGTTTTTATTCTTAAAAGGTGATTTTTTTTAGGATGCTTCTATAAAGAACTATTATTACTGAAATAAACAATTATAATTTGAAGAAAGCATCACACAAACTCTTTTCTTGATATTAGATTCCTATCTAAACATAGGTACTAATATTTCTTAGTGTTTAACTTAATGTGCCATTACAGTATATCCAAAAAGCATAGTCATAAATAAGGAATGCCTTATTTCTGGGTCTGAGCAGCAGTCTATGTAGCCCTATAGACTGTCTTCAAACACCTGCAAAAGTGTACAATTCCTAGGAAAAGCATGTTAGCCTGGCTACCCTCTATGAGCATGGATATTTACTGTATCAGAGGTAGTTCATTGTACATCATTGTCTACTTCTTTTAGTATCCATTTATTATCTGTTATCCATGAATTTGTCTAACCCATTTTTGAACCTGCTAATACAGTCTGCCTCCACAGTTTCCTGGGCAAACAAATTCTATAAGTTCACTATCTGCTGTGTAAAGAAGTACTTCCTTCTGTCTGATATAGACCAATCTCCCACCAGTCTCGTCAAATGCCCCCAGCTTCTGCATTGTGGGATTTGGTGAATGATTCAGCTCATGCACTGCCTTCACTCTTTTCTAAACCTTAGGTATTTTCCCCTCAGCATCGGCAAACTGAAGATTTGTCATGTTTTCAGTTGCCAATGTCAGGCAACTTCTCCATCAACACTGTTTTTGTTGTTTTTCTCTTTAACCTCTCTCCATGTCCGTCTTTAAAATCATGTCTCAAGAAGCAAGAACTGACAGCATCCTTCAGGGGGTTTATATTCCTAGCCTATAAAGGCAGACCTATATTTGCTGAATATTTTATTAGTTTCTCAGCTTTGGTATTAAAATGTAGATGAAGAGTGGAAACCTACTGAATAGAAATGCTTAATTTTGGAATAGTCTAATACTTTTCAGAGTGGCCTACTATTTGTCACATACACCTGTATTTAAATATTTTTCCTGAAAGAGCTCAATTACACACAGTCCAGTATTGGACAATAGTAAAGAAGTGCCTCATGGAACCTAAAAAGATTTAAAAAGTTGATCTTTGCTCTTATGAGTAGAAATTAATAATAGCTTCTTTTTTTTTTTTTTTCTCGGACACTGTAAGTTCATATTGCTTTATTAACAGAAAAATCCTGTAAAGCAGTAAAAATTTCAGACCAAAGATCCTCACGGAAACAATGTGAATCACCTACAAAAGGAAAGGGCATTGTCCTCATTAATACTTCCACAACATTTGGTAACCTCACAGCACTCAGTCAATTGATGTCTCATTAAACTGATATATTTCTCCCATTCTCCTTCTCCTCAAGTATGTTTTTCCATTTAATGTTACTAAACCCCACCCCAAAAAAAATTTCACTCAATATTAATACTTGAAAAAGCCGTCGGAATTATACTTAGACCATTTTTAATACCAACAGAAAACCTAATCCTGTGTCTGGTCATAGCAGCAACTTCCTTGCCACTGCCTTGTATCTCAGCAACAAGTATGCTGAACACTTATATTGAGTCTGGTATCATTAAGAAATACTTGGCAAGTAGGGGAATTTTTGTATTTCTTTTTTAAGCCACAAAGTGCTACACAGGAAGTATTTCTGATTTTGCTTTATATAATCTGCAATATGAGCGTAGGAAAACATAGATATATTTTTGTATAACAACAGAGAATCCCAGCATGCTGGTATTTCTGGAAAGAAAAGTGCTATCAGCATGATCAGATGCTTTCAAAGAAATTAGAGTACAGTGATAGGAAGACACAGAAAAGACTTCTAATCATAACACCCTGAGACACACACAGCACTCCAAATTCTTACTTACGAGCCACAGAAAAGAAAAAAAAAAAATCAATCAAAATCAAAACTGTTTCTATTTATGATGACCAGAAGAAATACATAATTCAGGATCAAAAGACAAGAAAGTATGTGTTCCTAAATATATTTTGAAATGATGGGTATCAGGCTCTGCCTGCTTTAGCAAAGTGTAAACAGCCATCACCAAAAGGTGAATCTGAGGTACATGAAAGAAGGAAAAAGGATCAACATGGAATGTATAATGTCCTGAGCATTACTTTGAACACTGACATTACCATTTATAAACATATATTTTTAAAATGAAATTTTATAGGCATCATGAAAAGCAAAAGGATCAAGAAAAAGACTTCTAGTCTAATGACTTGTAGAATTAATCTATATAAAAATTTAAAATTTCAATTTTAGATTATTATCAGATTCCATATGTTGGTGACTCAAACTAGTGGAAAATGTTTTGATGTCCCACAGAAACTTTACTGTTTCAGCTGCCTTCCTGTTTGCATAAGGATGAAACAGATATCTTTCACCACTCTCAGAGAGTGTTAGCCATGAATAACACTCAAAATTTCACCAAACCCAAATATATCTTTTTAACAACAAATCATGTAGAAACTCTGCTTTTACTGATTAAAAAAAACCCCAACGACGACAAGAAAAACCCCAAACCTGAGAACCCCCAGTGATTTCAGTGGGGAAAAAAAAAAGGAGACACATTCAGTATGAATAGTCTACACTTCAGTCGGATCTTTTGTTAAATAAAATAATTGTCTGGGACAAGAAAACGTATTTCCTCCTGACAGGTTTCTAGGATCATTCAGGAAGAGACTTTGAAGCCCTTATTTTGAGCTAGCACTGTGCCAGTCAACCACAACCAAGTAGAAAAAAAGTGACATTACAAAAAGGACTCAGATGACCTGAACCATAGAATCCTATGAATCATAGAATCCAGTTCTTGGTTTCAGTGAAAATGTCCATCTGCCACAAACACCTACTAGGTAAAGGTGATAGACAAGAATAAAAATATTAGTTATAAATGGAGATAGCTGAAACTAGTGCTGACAAAGCAGTGAGGTCAATAATTCGCAGCTGCCCATTATACTATGGTACATATTTCCTCTGGCACTTTTCTTGTAAAGCAAGAAAGGGCCTTTGAAAGGGGGGAAATCGTAGGATGCTTTAGGTTGGAAAGGACCTTAAAGACCATCCAGTTCCAACCCCCCTGCCATGGGCAGGGACACCTTCCACTAGACCAGGTTGCTCAAAGCCACATCCAGCCTGGCCTTGAACACTTCCAGGGATGGGGCATCCACAGCTTCTCTGGGCAACCTGTTCCAGTGCCTCACCACCCTCTCCACTTCTGCCTGACACCTCATCTAAATCTCCCCGCTTTCAATTTAAAGCCATTGCCCCTTGTCCTATCACCACATGCCCTTGTAAAATCATTTGGAAGACTGGGTTACTCATTCATTTTGTTACACATGTGGCAAGAAAGGTAACACTTGTTCACTTTACAGAGTATAGCAGTTCAAACCAAAATAAGCATCCTCACGTTAGTCATTTTATTCTGGAAACAACGTAATTATATACTGATATATAATAA
>NW_010273993.1:0-3120 GCF_000690775.1 Eurypyga helias
AGTCAGAGCCAGAGAGCCCAAGAGGTGGAGCTCGAGAACGATCACAGCAGAGTCCGAGCAAACCCTATCAGCGAGAGCACAACAGGGAGATCTAACAGACCCACCAACTCCCTCATGAACGAGCCAGCACAGGAGTTAGCACAGCAGCTAACAAAGGAGTTAGTGAGACTGTTGGAAAGTGCAATGGCCCCTGAACCCACCCCCCGCTTATGTGCCAAGCGTGATCAGAGTTGCAGTTGTAGTACCAGCAGAAGAGAAGTTTCCAGCAAAACGTGGCTTCAGAAGTATTGAGCAGAGCAGAAGGGATAGTCTGTATTTTAAAAAATTACAAGCAGGACTGTGGTAGAGATATGTGCTCTACATATGCATGGGGGCTGGGATTTTGATGTGTCCTTCTCAATCGCCCTGGGTAATCCATGGTTTTGGATTAAATGAACTTGAAAGTACAGCTTGATACTTTTGCTCTTCTAACAAAGCCAGTTAGGCTTTGTCTGTTCCCCCATGCCCTAGTCCCTTCATCTCCTCTGTGCTCTACTTATAGTTCACTAACCCTTTGGTTGTGATCTTGCAAGTGTTGTGTGCTGGTCTCCTCTCTGAAGCGATAACGCCGATGTTTCTAAACCAGTGTGGGGCTCCTTTGCTGCAGTGGTTCACTTTGCAGCAAGGTCAAAAAAGAAGCTGTGCCGGTGTGAGAGAAAGGGGGATGAGGAAGGTAGGGGATGCTCCTCTGTAGAAGGGGTCCTCTTAAACCATGTGTGTTTCTGGAGAAAAGTTATTACTGCTGCAGCCTTCAGGCATTGCAGAGAGACATCTCGAGTGTTTGGAGTCTGTAGATTACTATCACAATCTAGAAGGTAAAGGTAGTGAAACCTACCTGCTCATACCTTTCAAAAGTCAAAAAGTGATCCTACTGGTGGTTTGAGGAAACTCACTAAAGGCTGTGTGCTGTATTCTGGCCATAAGGGTCTATGGCATTTCTCCCTAAGATGTAAGGATTATCCTTCAATTCCTACTTTATTTAAGTTTTAACTTGAAACTGAACTGCTGTGGGGGACCACAAATAGCTCAGTCAAATCTATTCTGCAAAGTCTTGGAGCAAAGAAATTCAGAGATTAGTCACGCCAGCTTGCCAGGACTGCCTTAGATGTAATACAGAAATTGCAAAGGGGAGCTTCTGAATGATGAAACTGTGCACATTTATAGAAATACATTAATAGCAGCATCAGCAGAAGGCACAAGTGAGTCAATATTGGAGTTGGCATTGCCCCGCAAAGCCAGGAAGTGATAGCTGAAAGACTGTGTTGTTGCTTTGTACTTTGGATTGAAAATGTCCTCTCAGGGAATAGTGCTTTGTGATGGCTGGATTGCTGCTTGTTCTGACATGTCCAAACCCTGAATGTCTTGTTCCAAAGAAGACTTCTACTCAGAAAATCTTTGTTTATGACTCCTCTTTATCTTTTAAGAGGAGATGGCTTGCATATTGGAGACTGTACCTAGCCCAGGAATCCTGGGCTGAACTGCAGGTTCAGTGGTACAAGCCTGGAGATGAGACAGTGTGTTGCAGAGTTTGGATGGTGGTCCTGGCTTTTTGCATCTCTAAAGTTTACACACGTACATGATATCTTCTGAGTGGTGAGGCTTCTGTGATGAATGGGCATTGTTGTATACATCCCATAGACGGGGTAAGGTACCTAGTTACTCTGAAAGGAATGGGGAAATCCACGCTGTTCCTCATGTGACAGCTTCTAGCATGTAGAAGTAAGCACAGTGGGTTCCTTGATGTATGGTGGTATCTCATTTAATGTAGATCAAAATGGTTTTAATTGCACTAGCAAAGGAGACACCTAACCTGTGGAGCTTCCACTCTAGTCTGAACATATCTGCATGTTTCTTCTATGGCCTGGACTTTTTGGGGTTTTTTTGTAATAAAAACATGAAAAAAAATACACTGTGCTTTAAAAACTGACTTAGAAGGTTGGTAAAGATAAATAGGAATAAAACTTGTTCTGCGACTGCCTTGATTCCAAATAAAGCAAAGATATCCAAAAGCTTACAAACCCAAATGCTAGTTTTTAATATCTAAACTATTACTATTGTTGTTGTTATTATATGGGTTAGATTTAGAAACACCAAATACTGAAAAAATATTAGATTTCTGTGGGCTTTTTCCTACATAAAAATACTCACAATTCTCTCTGTAGTATAACATCGTTTTCCATCAAGGCAACCATTGTCAGGAACAAAAAAATCAGTGTGGCCAAGTATTTCCCACTGCCTCCACCCAGTAAGGAGGTGGTTAGATAAATCTGATTTAGCCTGCATGCAGATGGAAGTGGGATACTGAGGGAGTTTGGTTTTTCTTCCTTTTCACTGGTATCTCAAAGAAATAGGCAGACTTGTTAAACTCAGAAAATTTGATTCCACCTTCAGAAGTGCAAGAAAATACTTAGAGAAGTAAAAATCTCTCTCTTTGTTTACCTCTGTCTGAGAGACAGTAGATATAAATATTTTAATTTCATTTAGAATTTCATTTTTTTGAATGCTGATGATTAGAAAAATAAATTCAATTCAGTCAACTAAAGTATATATTTTGACCTTTTAAATATGTTAACTAAAATATTGAAAGATATCTAGTGATGGACTCAGACTGCACTTTCTGACTTAGAATCACAGAATGCTTTGGGTAGGAAGGGACCTTAAAGACCACCTGGTTCCAACCCCCCTGCCACGGGCAGGGACACCTTCCACTAGACCAGGTTGCTCAAAGCCTCATCCAGCCTGGCCTTGAACACTTCCAGGGATGGGGCATCCACAGCTTCTCTGGGCAACCTGTCCCAGTGCCTCACCACCCTCTCTGGGAAGAACTTCTCCCTGATACCCAGTCTAAACTTCCTTGCTTTCAATTTAAACCCGTTACCCCTTGTCCTGTCACTACAGGCCCTTGTAAAAAGTTCCCCCCAGCTTCCTTGTAGCCCCCTTCAGGTACTGGAATACTTAGACATACCCAACTTCAGGATGTCAACATTGGATTTGAGTTTGGCATTGGTGGGTTCTCCACCCAAACACTGTAGGAATCCCCTTTGCATGGATGTTTGTATGGGTTGGACACTTCTATTCTGT
>NW_010273993.1:3239-11729 GCF_000690775.1 Eurypyga helias
TCCCCCCAGCTTCCTTGTAGCCCCCTTCAGGTACTGGAATACTTAGACATACCCAATTTCAGGATGTCAACATTGGATTTGAGTTTGGCATTGGTGGGTTCTCCACCCAAACACTGTAGGAATCTAGGAATCCCCTTTGCAGGGATGTTTGTATGGGTTGGACACTTCTATTCTGCCTCCTCTACTAGCTGACAAGAACTTACTGTTCTTGCAATCTTGCTTGTAAAATTTGTTCAAAATTAGCCCGCTAGCTTCCTCCCAGAGTTCCCAAGGGTGGAGATAACACTGCCTTAAGTTACCAGTATGAAACTACTTATCTCTGTTACACTCAAGCTTTCATGCAGAAAGTGAACCACATGTCTGGGATTGGGGGAGAGGATATGTTTTTCTACATTTCCATGTTTCCACTGAGACATAGCTGATCATGTTTTGGTGCAGCAGTTCATGCCACTGCCTTCCAGGACAGGGAATTTGCAAATATTTGACATATCTGAATTTAGTATGTTGAATCCTCTACAGAGTCTCTCTTTGATTAATGTGTTCCATTTCCATAGTGCTCCTGGGCACTGGGAGGGAGCAGGTACCTTGCCCAGGTCAGTGAGCCTGTCCTAACTGGGACTCTAGGGTTGGGCAGCCTGTCCTGTAGCAACATCTCCTGGTGACTGGACAGTTTTGGGGATCTTGGCCAAAACCTAAGAACAGGAAAACACCTCTCTAGATCCAGCACTCTCAGATTAAACCTATTCTCCTTTCCTTGTTCAGAGCAGCCACCTGATTAGAAATGAAGCAGCTTGGAAGTATCTGGAGCACAGAGAAGCTGGGATAGGAGTTAGGAGAAGAGCAGAAACAGGGCAGGTTGACTCTTCGGAGTCACGTTTGGTTGCAGTCCTGCCGTTGTATACTCTTCTGCAGCTCATGACTCAGACAATTTCAGCACAGTGACTACTTACTCATACTTGCAATACGATGTGCTGACCTACTTGAAAATATTTAATTTCAGCTGAGTCCCACCCTGCAGACCCGGCAGTAGACTTGCTTCAACGCCTGCCTTATTTTCCTTTCCCAGACTAACTCTTTAGTGGAATGATTACTGTAAAACTCCAAAGCCCAGCAAGCTGCTCTGCATTCCAGTTTCACAGGAAGTAAAATCTGAGCTTGCCAAGTCTGCTCGCTCGCTTGGCTGCGGCTGCTTGCATCCCAAATTCCTGCGCCTGTTAGCAGGGGGTTACGTAACAGGCACACGCTGGGTCTGTGACTTTTTTTTTTAATACAGAAAACCAGGAATGAATGTGTGTGATGTGGCAGGAAGCAGCTTGTATGAAAGGCACAAATGGAGATTGAAAGATGACAGTAATATGTTTTCAATACTAAGTTAAAGCAATGAAATACTTGGTTGAGCAGCAAACACTCAAGTCCCTGAGGTTGGCTTTAAAAGGTATAAATGAAGTAAACCTCAAAAATTGTGTAGTCAATTTATTTGACAGCATGAGCTTAGGTTACCCAACCAGCTGGTTTAAAAACTGTTCTCTTAAGAGAGAGACAGAAGTATTGAGGCAGCTGTCTTTCTTTTAGGAAACATGATGATAAAAGCAGTAGGGTTACAATAGTAACCTCCTCAGTCAAGGAGAGGGGCAGTTAGGGTTTGAACCACTGCCAGGCCCCAAGTGCACCACTGGCCCTGATCAGTCTCCCCTGGGGCTGTGCTTCAGTTTTGTAACGTGCCCGTCTCCAGCCCTGGCCTGACCTCCTGGATGGGTCTTGGGTCTGTGCTGTTGCCTTGTCTCCTTTTGCTACTGACTCTGCATAGAGCCTGGATCCAGTTTATATCCCTTTTGCTTTATTGGGGACTGCCAATGTGCCAGTGCCCAGCTCTGCCTGTCCGGCTCACATGCTGTGAGACTGTGTCTTGTTGTGAGGGGGCTGTCTGCGCTGCGGTCACCTCGGCTCCTGGCTCACATCCCTTCGTGGAGCAGCCCTGCTCCTGCTGCTCCTTGGCATGCTCATCTCCCTCACTCGCCTACAGTGGGCATTTCCTTGCTGCTGAATCGCAGTCGACGCTCGTGCTGGGAGGTACCGGACAGCTGTCACATAGCAATAAGTACCAGCTCTGCCGCAGTGTGTCTGCTGAACTACATCAAACTGCTGTAGAAGTTGATGGAAATCAACTTAATCCTGAGCAGGGTTGTGCCATTCATGCCTCTTAAGGGGTAACAAAACTTCTCAAGGTGTCTGGCTGCACATGTACTCAGACTGAGCTGACTGCCAGCATGTTTCCTGACCTCTCTTTCCAGGTCATATCTTTTTCCCGTGTACTGGGGCACCAACTGCCTCTTGGGATGAGCTCAGACTTTTGTTTAATTAATTTCCTGTTGTTGTGGGACGAGAGCAGGGGCGATGCTTAGTTTCTTCAGTGGTCTTCCTACAGTGTGTTGCCAGGCTTTGTGACTCTTGCTGCAAGTCCGAACCTTGCTGATGTTTGTTGAGAAGTATTTTATAGCCTGTGGTGGTATTTGGAGCCCTTGAGGACTCAGTAGCTATACTGCAGATATGTCAGACTTGAGGAAACAGAACTCTTAAGCAAGATGTCTGTCTTGATTTCTCCAGAAAAAGAGATGATGATACCATGAAACTTCTTTTTTTTTCACTCTAGACCAGGTGCGAAAGTTGGGGGATGGTTGATCTGATAGGTGGGGTTGGGAAGGTTGTGATCTCCCCTGCTTGAATGCAAATAGAATACTTTTTCTGGAATGAACAACCTAAAAAAGTCTGGCAAGGAAGAAGGACAGATTAGACTCCTGCCTCCACGCCTGCTGCAGTGGAGGGTGAGGTCAGTGGTGTGGGTACCAAGGAGCAGACTGTGCTGTACTAAAGCCTGGTGTCATGGCATGTTCCCTTCCCCAATTCGTTCATACTGGCTGGCCCAAAATGGCTCTGTCGCAGAAGGCAAGACCTCCCCTGGCAGAGCCCACCTGAGGCTTGGTAACTCGGTGCTTACCTGCCAAAGTCATGCTCACGTATCGTAGGCAGGCTAACCCTGAACCAGGGCCTGCAGCTCCAGCGGCACAGCAATGGCTGGGCTTCACCTGGTTGGAAATTACCAAATGCTGTCTAAAAGCAAATCTGTGTTTTGAAAGGAATATGTAGTAAAATCTTGCTAAAAATCAGAGAATTTTAACTGAGGTGTGACATGGTCCTTTGTAAAGATTAACTAGAAAATAGGGAAAGGTGGAAGGGGAACAGTGTGTCTGTCCTGTAGCATTTGATCAAAATACAAAAAAGATGGAGGGGACTTGGGCCATAATTAATTTACCAGGATGCCATAGCTCTCATTTCACTCTTGCAGTAATAACTAAGTGAAAATCCAGATTGTGTCTGAGCACAGAAGAAATAAACAGTCCCTATGTGTTTCAGAGAAGAATGAATTTCACGTTGCCGTGGTTCCCAGTGGTTCCTCAGTTTACTTGGAGATGGTCATTATCAGGATAGCACATTCTTTAAAGATGAACCAAACATGTTTTTGTTTTGAAATTACATACTTCTATCTTAATGAAAACCCTAAGTAAGACACTTTGTAAACTTTTCTAGTATTGCAGATTTATAATGACAAAACACAGGCTAAAATATATGTACAAAATTTAGAAGGTCATGAGGTAGTGTCTGTATGTTTTGGGGGTAAATCCTCTGCTTCCTCTGAAAAGACTGTTAACCCAATGTTGGAGAATTTTGGTGCCTGAAGCAGTGCTCCATCTGAGAGATCACTTAAAAACTATGGCTCTCTAGGGATGAGAACTATCTTACACACTTCTAGCACTGTTTATTATTATGAAAGCTAATGGAAAAATCAGATTTGGAAAAGACACCATTCAGATTCTGTGCTACTAGAAATCCAGTCATTTTATAAAGGATTTTAATCCTTTTAGATCTCCCGTCCCTTTCCTTGTGCTTCACTCTGGGCTCTCTCTGAACAGAGGTGGTGGAACTTGGGTGAAAACCCAAGCAGGGCTTTGGTCTTTGTGCTGGCCTGACCTGGCAGCTACGGCAAACGCTTACACAGGCGGTTGATCATTTTTAGATCTGATTTTAAAATCATGCGTAGAGTGTTTAATGGAAGGTATTTTATAAACAATATAATAGAAAAGCTGTCTTTTAAAGATTTTATACATTGTTGTTGAGATTTTTAAAAAACAATAAATGAAAATGTTTCCTAGTACACTTAAATGCTCTGTGTTGCATTTGCTTCTGTCTGGGGCATAGTCCTTTCGTTCAGATTGCTTGCGCTTACTTTTGTGTGCATTCATCTCGATGATGGGCGATCTGCTTTTGTGCAGCTAAAATTTCTGGGGAACCAGTCTGTTTCTGCAAACTTCACTAGGTAGGAAAGGAAGAATCTGCACATACCACTGCAACTCTCACATGTAAAGGGAGTAAATTCCTCTAACCCTTTAAGAGGAAGGGTTAGGCTTTCTTCCAGTACCTTTCCCCACCACTAAAGGGATTGAGGAAAATGCTACCTGGTGTCCCAAACGGGCCACCAATCGCCCCAGTACCCTGAAATCGCTTTTGATGTCCTTTGGATTTCTTTCAGAGGGCTGTACCAGACCAGGGAGTTCCCTGGTGATGTCTCTAACCTGGGCCCCAGGGAGGCAGCAGACATCCCTGTGGGATGGGTCTGGTTGGCATATCGGGCCCTCTGTTCCCCTCAGAAGGCAATCGCTTGCGATGATGACTCTCCTTTTCATAACAGAGCCAGTCATAACGCGTGGGGCATTTGTCCTAATTATGACAAAAGCTGAATTACGCAGGCCTCACTATGAACTCTATTTCTGTATGAAATCCTAGCGTGCGTGTGTAGAGCAGGCTGTTGAGATCGCTGTTGGAAACTTATCTTTACAGCTTTAGTGCAAGCCAGAATATTTTGAAACTTGGCATACTGCTTTTGGAGTGGGTGCAGTTCATTTAGTTAAATCTGGGTCTGTCTCCTGCTCTCTTTTATTAGTCCAGGTTCCCTAGGGTAGAGGGAAGTGCCTAATTGCAAATCTGTCTTGCCAAGTTCTTGGCAACTAGAGCTGCCCCCTCAATGAAGTTTGTCTCTAAAGCAGGTTAACGTCCACTTGGAATAACCTGATGCTGTAAGCTAGAAAAGGGCAAAGAGCTTTGAAAAGTAGTTAAGAGATTAAACTCAAATATTTGTAGCACACACATTCATGTCTAAATGCTGTGGATACAATACTTTCTTAACACATCATTAGTTGAAAAGAGTGTCTTGTAGCAATCTTAACTCTGTATTTTTACCTTCTCTTGCACTTTCATCCTTGCCTCCTATTAGTTTAATGTGGCATTCTAGGATATTTGGGTCAATAATCAGATTGTGAAAACACATGTAGCACACAAATATATTTACATAATTTTCAAGACATTTACTTGCTTTATTTGAATCAACTATATTACTAGAGTTTGAGAAGTACTTTTATGGCTTTGTGTATGTTACAGAAATCTGGCAGCTGAGTCAGTGTTTGCAGTATGCACATACCAAGGAGGACGTATCAGTACAGCAGAGGTACTAGCAGAATTCAGTGCCTGCAGTTGCTGCTAGTCCATCCTGTAAATCTGCAATACTGCAGAGTCAGCACAGGCCCCACGTGAGCAGAAACCTAAACATCTGTTTAACTTTAGGCATATGCTTAAGCTTCTTAGGCATGAGCTGCTAAGTAACGGGGATGGTCTTGGTTTTACTCACTGTTCTGAGTGCTTTACTTTACAAGTTTATGCTTAGGAAGCACTTTTCAAGCAGGGTGGAGTTGTTCCCCAGCTTCAGCCTGCCTTCGCATAGCGGGACAAGATGTAGACATGCAGTCCCAAAACATCTCTTCCTTTTCTTTCTCTCCGTGTGCTAGGCTTGCAGAGGGTGGAAGCTTGGGTCCCCCAGCCTAGAAGACAGCTGTGGCTTGTTCATCTAAGTCCCCAGCCTGGACAAGCAAGTGATGAGGGATGCTGGGTGCACAGCATACAAATAGCCTGCAAAATGCTTAGTGTTCTCGTTCCACTTTACAGTGGCGTGCTGTGTTCAGTAATGCTTCAGTGCGCAGGCTGACCAGTATTCGTGCAATTATCTGAGGAACTCTGGCTGTGGAAACTTGCAGCAGGCTTGTTCCTTTTACTCCTCCAAGCTATGAAAAAAATTGCTCTTCCTTTTGGATTGAATTCCATTTCATTTAATTGTTGCCCCTCCTGTGTGTTTCTCTCCCATCTATTTTCTTCTGCTTTTGGCCTGTCCAGACTCTTTGTATACCCATGCTGATTATTAGCTAGAATAGTCTGTGTACATACTTTCTAAGTACAAAGTACTTAGTACATACATTCTACGCACAAAGTTCTGAATTAAAATCTCAGTTGTCCTAGCTCTTATGATAGCAGGATCAAAGACGACCTTTTGAGAAGAACTGCAGCTGAAAATGCATGAAGGAAATTACATTCTTCCCCTGATGTGATACCTGAACAACTACTGGCAAAATACCACAAGTCTGTTGAAGTCTAGATTAAACTCTGTTCTCCCAGGCAGTGGAAACTGTTGCTTAGTTTCACTCAAATGAAGGAGCCCAACTGGGATCTCTTCTGACTCTTCGGTCATCAGGAAGTTTGGAAGAATTATTGAAGATCTCTCCTGTGCTTAGGTCTGGTATACTTAATTACGTGTCAGAAATTTGAAAAAAAAAAATTTTGCAGAAGGAGAATGTAGAAGTTAAAGGAAGGGGGCAGGAGAGAAACACCTTTTGCTTATTGCTACTAGTAAGACCTAATTCTGAACACAGGGAAATGAAGCTTAACAGCAAATGGTATGTTTCTGTTAACTGTGGAGCAGTTCAAGAAAAAACGTCAACCCAGTGTAGGGGCGCAGACCAACAGGAAGATCTCCCTCCATGGAGAGGGAGGATGTTAATGACTCATTACAGTTTGATGGGAATTAGAATTTATTGTGGCATCTGGTAGCATCCGTCTTTCACTTTGTCTGTTTTGATAAGGAAAAAATCCTGTGCTGCTGTATCCAACTCTGTTCTTCCTGATAAATAAGCTGCATATCTTTAAAAGCCATCTATTACCCTCTGTTGTCAGGTTTATAAACTGGAGATTAGTGGGAAGAGAATTGGGAGGGTTGCTGCTCGTGTGGTGTGCAGGGCCCGACAGCCTCGGGGCAGCCAGGGAGGGTGTGGGGGGAATGCCCCACCCCAGGCAATTCCCTGCTGCTGCCTCCCTCCGCACCTGCAGCTCCTGCCCTGAAACCCTGTGTGGCCCCACATGATGAACCACCTGCACGTGCATCGGGTCTGGAGCCGATAATTTGTGCCAGCGTTAACTGTTGAAGAATGATTTTTTTTTTTCAAATTTTTTTTTTTCTGCTGGGTCGTAAGTGATGTCCTGGAAGAGCTGCTCTCCTGGTACCCACCCCTCGAGATCCTGCAGCCAGCAGAGCTCCTCCGCTGCACCCACAGCTCCCTTGCACAGTCGTACAGGACACAACTGTGCCAGCTGCCCTGCTTTTGGGACCACGAGTTGCCTCTGCCCCTAACACAGGAACTCGCAGAGGTAGCTCAGCACTACATCCCCGCTTTCCTCCATCCCTCCCTTAGCAGACTTCCAGAAAGCGACGGGCATGGGATGCCTGCCATCCAGGCCCAGAAAGCGATGACAATGAGCGCAGCCACCCAGAGCTGACTTACCCCGGCCTCAGCACCTAACAGTGCTTTTTGAAACACACAAACGAGGCCGCGAAGCCATCCCAGGGCACTGCTGATCCGCTGCCCTGATAGCCTTTCTCATACTTTCCCGTAAAATTACAAGGAGGAATCATTTTCCAAACTCCAGTCTGTTGCACCGAAAGGTACAAAATAGACCTGCGGACATTAACCCGAACAACATGCACTTGGCTGACTGGCAGCACTGAATTTCTGCCCTGGGTATTCCGAGGCTTCTCTGAACAGTGCAAATTAACACTTCACTTGGGCTGATGCTAGCAGCAGGGGATGAGTGACGTTAATATTTGAAAGTTGTGTGGTAAATCTAATTTTCAGGTGTGCATGCCAAAGCTTACCATGTACTGAGGCACTTAAAACTGACACACAGATGTTGTAGCTACAATTTAAATGTGTGGTATGTCACAGCTTTTTTATGCCCTGATATACAAATATTACAGGGTTAAAGCCAGCGAGGTGTAAGCACGATTGTATGGCTACCTCTTTTGAATAATTAGTACTTGACAGTACAATACCATCTCACAAACTGCGATTAAGGTCAGTCAGCACTTGAAAAGTAATTGGTTTGTTAGAGTAATTTTAATTTTTTAACACCAGATTTTACTGGGAGACTGTAGGCAGGGTGAAGCATGTCCAGATAGCACTCTCACCTCCCTTAATCAGTATGTAGTCCTAAAGGCGGGATGAGAGCAGGAGCTGTGTGGTCCAGCATCAGCTGAAGTGGCACAGTAATGTCCTGCTG
>NW_010273993.1:11746-28872 GCF_000690775.1 Eurypyga helias
ATGGCTAGAAACAGTAGGTTTTATTAATCATTTTTATGTGCTCTATGAAATTTGCAGGTGATGAATCTTCATGAGAATGGTTCAAGGAAAAGCCATAGATCAAGTGTCATTTATAAGCTCTGAAAGAAGGCCATGGAGTGTGGTTCTGGAGCACTGTTAGTCCAGTATATTCACATCCATGTCCAAAATAATTTACCAGGGATTCTGCAGTCTTTGTTAGCTGGCTGTTAGGATATTTACTCTAAAAGTCCTAATGCATCAAATTAATCAAATTCATTAAACCAAGTTATATAACCTTTCATCATAAAAAATTAATTTTCTTCAAATATTCCAGTTGTTAGGCTGCATCCTTATCTCTTCCCACTGAGAAGTAAAACCAATTACACATTGTTTCTTACGAGTAGTTTGTTTATGCCATATAAACAAAATGCATCAAACGGATACATTAGGTAAAACACTTCTTAGTACTAGTATTTTTGAAACAATAGTATAATTAGGGCTCAGATTAAAATCTGACTTTGCTGAAAAACATGGAAGAACTTAATGCAAGCAAGTAACGTGTAACAAAACCAGCCTCTACCCTGCCATCTCCCCACAGGAGGATTTGTCTTTCCAGAAATGGAATGAACAATACTCTGGGGATGCTCAGGAATGCGTATAGTGGTTAGTTTTTAACATGATACAATAAAACATTGTATAGGGATAATTTTCTTGCAGAACCAAAGGACGTGAAAGTAAAAAGGGCCAAGTCATGGAGAGGCAGCATTAAGTACACAACAGATACGTTTAAAAACCCTCGTGTTATCTGGGTTATGCTGTACCTTCCTGATGCAAAATACCCAATGTACTAGACCCTCACCTCAGTGGTAGTTTTTGTTACTAGAGTAGCAAAACTCTATATGCTGGCCTTCGTAAGCATATGATCAACGGGACTATCCAATTTCCACCCACTGTGTGCAGGCTGCCAATTTAAATATTTACTACCCCTTGAACTGGACAGCCAGGAATGCAGCAGCAGAAAGGAGAATGAACTACATATGGACTGCCACTGACCTGGTACATGTGCTGTTTTCTGGAAAAGGTACAAGAGGAATTTGAAGTGAACATGATGTGGCTACATTAGTATAAAAAAATCACTATGTGCTTTAAAAAAACCAAACTTACAAAAAAAAAAAAATCCATTCACAACTACTCGAGTAGTGTCTCAGAGAACTGTCCTTGATATAAACCCATATAATTGAGAGATATTGTTTCCTTATAGAATAGGAATTTATTAAGCCGTTACCAAGCTGTGTGGAGTGGTTGACATGCTGGAGGGAAGGGATGCCATCCGGAGGGACCTGGACAGGCTGGAGAGGTGGGCCACTGCCAACCTCATGGAGTTCAACAAGGCCAAGTGCAAGGTCCTGCACCTGGGTCGGGGCAATCCCAAGCACAAGTACAGGCTGGGTGGAGAGTGGATTGAGAGCAGCCCTGAGGAGAAGGACTTGGGGGTACTGGTGGATGAAAAGCTGAACATGAGCCGGCAGTGTGCGCTGGCAGCCCAGAAAGCCAACCGTATCCTGGGCTGTATCCAGAGCAGTGTGGCCAGCAGGTCGAGGGAGGGGATTCTCCCCCTCTACTCTGCTCTTGTGAGACGCCACCTGCAGCTGAAGTGCCTTAAGTGGTTAGTCATTTTCTCTCCATAGCCAAAGTGGCTTTGAATTGTGGTGATAAACTGAACTAATGGGAGAAAACTGTGGAGTTTTTGAGTGTGGGGGTTTGCTTTTGGTTTTGTTTGGGTTTTGGGAGGTTTTTTAACTTTTTTTGTCCTGTGCACCCTGCCTTCAGGAGATGGGAAATTTCAGGTGTGCCCTGCTAAATGCACTTTCTTTTACATGTGTCATCAAGTTCAGAAAAGGACATACCTTTTCAGCAGCAACAAATAGAGGCAAGCTCTTAAGATTTCTTCGTATGTTACTGACTAGTAGAATGTAATGGTCAGAAGAGGCTAGGAAAACACACCATCTTTGAAAAGGAAATATCTTTTTGCTTGGCAGTCCTATCCAAATGAAGATGTTTCACTGTAGCCAGAACAGACTGCGAAGCCCACCATGAGTTTGGTGTGTGTTTTATTCCTGCAAAACCACAAGGCACTCATTGCTAGATAACCTGTGTCACAGGCACCCTGGAATGAAAACCTCCATGTTCTACCTTAAGGTCCAACACAGCTTCTGACCGTAGGAACTTGGCTGGATGTTGGGCAGTTATAAAAACACTTCAGGATCCCATCACACCTGGGGGCCTCAGGAGGCCATTCGAGGATTCTGGGGAGCCTTCTGCACCTGCACAGGAAGTCTCGGCTGTATATTGTTTCCACATTGCTTTTACTTTCTGGAGAGCAGAGAATATGTAAACTCTATATATGGCAAATATATAAAATAAGGAGGATACTGAATATTCTCAGGCAGGATATTTATGCTCCACTTATTTTCTTATCCACATAGTATTTTTCTTTACATAAACACTTCATTGAGTCCAATCCCAAAAGTGATAGGACTATGAACTCAGTAGAATTTAGCATTTCATTTATCCTTTATTATTATCAGTATTATCCAGAAAAACTTTGTTGCTGTTTGGCAAGTGTTTCCTCATTGACACTTAAGATACCTTCCTTTTTCCTAACTATCATTTACAACTAGGCAAAATATCAAAAACTTAACATATGCCACAATTTCCTCACCTGTCCTGGCTGTACTAAGTACTGAGAACAAGCAAGTTTTCCCTATGGTAGGTACACGGATGTATTTAGATTTGCTCCCAGCATTCTGTTCTCAGGATTCTAGGTATCAGTTTCACTTCATCTTTCCGAGTCCATGCTGCTTTTTGCTGCTGTTTTTGGTTTCTTTCCAATTTATTAATATCCTTGTCATAGCATGGTGCCCAGAACTTAACAGCAATCCAACTGCAGCCTCACAACTGCTGAACATGTGTTGCACCAATGTCATTTCTGTGTGGAGTTTCTTCTAACTGCAGCTCCCACGGCAGGAGATTCACATTCAGTTTATCAACATCTCAAATCATGTAATTAAACTTTAAAGAAATCTCAGTACTTGGCTGTTTACCTATGGCTTTGAGAGATTCTTAGCACCACAGGAGAGAGAAGCAGAAAACTCAGTAGCAACCACTGTCTGCCCCTAGTGTTTTCTTGCTCTTTTCCTTAATTTCCTCTTGGTTTTTTTTGGTATGTGGTCGGGTTTTTTTTCCCTTCTCTCTTCATTGAGAATGCATTGCATTTAACATTTTACTCTTGGTTTTCATTCTTTAGTAGAGTGCTACAAAAAAGTACTTTGTAAGCATATGCTTGTTCAAACATGTTTTTCTTTGCACTTTATCCTTCCCCTGAAAAAAAACCCTCTCCAGGTTTTAAATACATAGCTATCTGGAAGAAGGAACAACAATGTGTTCTTCAAGCTTGTTATGGAATATACTGAGCTTAGAATTGTTCCTTACAGAATTTTATTTGTCCTTAATGTTTTGGTAAAAACACCATTAACAATGATTTTCCCTTTTTGGCTATTGAATCTGGGGAGTTGTTAATTGTTGGAGAGCCTGCTGCAAGGAGCTGCTCAGTGCTATGGTTAGCAGGAAAGCTTAAAAAGCTTAAGTTGTTGAAAAAGTTCACAGTAGATAGTTGACATACTTCTGCTTGTTGTCAGCTAGTGCTCTCCTAAGGCCACAGACAGCATGAGTGAACGTAGGAGGAAACAATACATCTGCAGACACTGGCAGACAGCTCCGCTTGCCAAATTTGGCCACAGTTCCTTCAGATAAATAATTTCTCAGTGACGTGCTGTGTTGAAATTATATAAACGGCAAAAATTACTAAGACCTGGGCCCCAGGGTCTTGCAGGTTTCAAGATTTTCTGCAATCGATATTCTGACATCTGCAAATATTTTTCTCTATCAGCTGATGCCAGGAACAGAGTAATGTTACCATCACTTTCTATGTATTCAAGGTTTTGAATATGTAGAAACAATGCCTCTTCAGCCCCAGCCCTGGTCAGGACCTTTGCACTGTGATAACCACCAGCTCATACACAGCACCTTATACACGTGATCAAAGCAGCAGCCTTTTCTCAGGACAGCTTGTAACCTCTTACAGCAACCACGCCATGAACACTTCAAGAAATATGGAAAACCACTGCATTAACATTCAGTCTCCAGAAGTACCAAGGGGTTTAGAGTCACTTCTGCTGAACGTAATGTAACTTGCACGTCAAATGTATGGGGTGAGAGGTTATTAAGGTTGTTTTTCCTACTTAGGAGCCAACGATTCTAATTCTGTGGTAAGGCTTCTTTGATCATTAAGATCCTTCCACTATGACAGCCATAGACATTAGAGCTACCTGAGAAGTGTTTTCTGTCACTGAGGAATTCACGCAAGAAACTAATGTACATAATTCCTCCTGAACAGAAACACCCCACAGGAAAACCCTGCCTGACTAATTTTTATAGAAGCATCTCTAGACAATCTTCTGAAGTTGTAAAAACAAATCCTTTATTTAACTGATTTCTGTTATGGAAATCGATTAAAAAAAATAAAATCAAACGTATGCATGTTACACGAGACATTCTGAAGGCAGCAGTTGTTGAATACTGACAGTTACCCTTGGCACTGAGAAAACATGGGCCAGCAAAATGAGTAATTGCATTTATTACTATTGCCTTAGTAGGAAAAGCCAGGCAGGAATAAAGATGTACTTTTGAAACAGTTATGCTTTTGTCTTGACGATATAACCCCCAGCACCTGGCCTCTCCTCTAGCAACACTCCCAAAGTAACAGTGTTCTCTGAAAACTGACTGAATTAAATTAACACACTTTGTTTCATTTTCAGTCCCTCATGTACTAATCAGGAACAAAGCGGAGACATGCAAGTATGCAAAAAGGTCTCTCAAGCACTTTCTTATTTCTGTCATTCCTTAAGGCAAATTTGTAAATTTTAAGGGAATATCTCAAGAATTAAGCATAGAGCTTGTGAAACTCTGTAGTTTTTGATCAAAGTTAACATTTTCAGAGAGCAGGTATGCACAGCAATAACCCCTCAGAAGTGTCTTAGGATAAGACCATGTTAGTGATGTTTATGTCATTTTTACGTCAGCAAGTATTTCATACATTTGCAGTCCAACCATACAAGACAATATTTCAGTAGTTCTGTGCACAATGTGATGGTACTTCAATGAGAGTAAAAGTTGAGGGCATCAAGGTAAAACTACCTCAGTATCTAACTTCTACATAAAACGTATAAAAGTAATAATAGAATATGGTATCTTCTCAGAGTCTCATGTCTTTAAAAAAAGGGTGCAGCAAAGCCTCTTTTGCAGTTATTCTTGTTGCAGGGTTTAAGTCTAGTAGCTTATCAAGTAGGTCATAGGCTTCATCAGGCACCTGATCCCATCCCTTCATGTCTGCTGCCTTCATTTCCAGAGCACCATCACCTTCCTGAAAGCTCTTTAAGTGTTGAGTTTGTTTCCCGAGTGCCTCAGGAGCACACAGTTTGTCTACAGCAGCTGGCAAAGCCGTGTCATTTACAGACCTGCTGGGCACTTCACCCTGGGATCTCTTACAGCTGCTATTTGTTCCTCTCAGCTTCTCACAGAGGGCTCTTAAGTTTTGTGCTGGGACAACTTGGGTACACAGAACTGATTTACCTAGAAAAAAATATTTACAGTCAGCGACATTTTATTATACTTTCTATGCCACTGTAACTTCTAAGTCTGTTTCAGAGAAACTTCGTATCTTGAAGTGTAACCAGCATTAAAAAAATAAAGCACTCGTCAACCTATCAGAAAACCAAATCCAATGCCCCCACACTCTTCCAAACCAGCTATGTATTACAGCCCCAGTAAGTCAGAAGGCTAAGAGTCTCCGTTTCACTCACAACAAAGCTGTTTGGTTTTGTCTGTGAAGTTGTGTAGTGACAGGTTGTCACCCAGCCCACACACCATCTTTTTGCATTTCACTGTCATTTTAACACCACTGAAGAAAACTGGACACCCTGATTGTTACACCTCTGTCTGGGGAAGGAAAAAATCAATGCTGTCAGTGACACTTCCAGGTAGCAAGTGCTGCAGCATTTGGCCTGCCATTAGGGGAATGGTTACTTTAGGGTTGGGGTTTTTTTTATGATTTGTGGTGGTGGTTTTGTTTTTTAAACAGGCTGGCTGTTGGTTTCGGTTTTGGGGGTTTTTTGGGTTTTGGGTTTTTTGGGATTTTCTTTTTTTAATGCTAGCCCTTCTGGGGGATGAGAGGAGGGGCGGGGGAAAGCACAGTTTACATCATTCAGATGTTAAGTCATAGTGACTTAAGCTTCCAGGGCAAATTTTGCAGGAATAGAAGCATTGCCTCAAGATTCTAACCATATGCAAGCAGAAAACTTTAGTTGGCATATTTTACCTCAAGTGGCCCTGACTTAGTGAAAGGCAGTAGACAGGTTGGGAAACCTGTGGCATGAAGCACGCCATAGATGAATTATAAAAGATGGAAAAATAAAATTTTTTCTTAAAACTGTATATAGTGGCTAGTACTTTTAGTATTTTACATATAAAAAGTGTGATTTTCCTCTGAAATGACTGAAAAATCTAAAAATATATTTATGTATTTTAAAAAAATAAATCAGAGATTGCAAGTTACTACATCAGTAAACCAAGCATACATTTTCCCCTTTCCCCCATAATTAAGGTTTGCATACCGAAAGTTTTAGCAGCCTGAATGGTTTCTCTGGATCCACGAACTGTCATGATTTGTGCCAAGGCAGTTAAATCATCACTTGCTTTGTAAAATGGATACCGTCCACTAAGCAGAGAAAGGAATACAATTCCTGCAGACCACATGTCAATTGCTGCAAGTGAAAGCAAACTCAGTAATAGCTAAACTCACAGTTTCATCACAAACAAAATCACAACTTTCTTTAAAAAGAAATTACGACCTGAATCTGTCAGAAAAAGTTATGTTCTGAATTACTGCCTGATGTTGGTCACACAGATAACACTTCAGCAAACAGTGGAACTTACTTTGAGTAGATTGAAGAACAATATCCTTCTTTGATGCAGAGGGAGCGTATAAGTTTTTCCATAGAATTTTTCTTACGAGTAATTCCATTAACTTGCTAAACTTAAAACTGCACCAAACCCGTGTTTGAGGTTGTTTTACCCAGGGTGATGAGAGAGGACAAAAAAATGGCCTCTTGTGATACTGATTGGCTTGCTTCATATGAATAAAACATTATATAAAGATCATAAATAAAAAATAACTCATAAACGAATGTACATCTGAATTTTTCTGGGACTTAGGCTGCCATGGTCAAGGAGTACTAAAAAATGTATCTTACTATGAACTTTGTTCCTCCAGTATGAAATCACTGGACAAGATAGCCAGTTTAAGAACTGCAATAGAATTTATTCATCACTTTCATTGTGTTATGAAGAGTACAGAGAGTACTCTGGGGACAGTTGCCAAAGCGTGATGGAAACATTAATACTGAAAGTTATGAGCATACCTGTCTGCCATAATTTTTTGGCTCACTAAGGTACACATTTTGAGAGATGGCAAGAAAAGTGAAGGACTGAGTTTGAAGGGTTATCAAACTCTACGGAGAAAAATTAACAGTTGGGAAATAAAGCTACAGTTATTCTTCTTTTCAAAAAAAAGCATAGGACTTTAGGAAAAAATATGAAGTTGACTTCAGTTGCTAAACCAGATTTTAAGTCTTTTATTAAAAAAAGTAAATATCCAAGTTACTCTTATGGCATAATTTACAGTGCAAAATTTTTGTATCTTCTTCACAGTTCTTGTAAAAAAGTTCTAGTATTACTGTATCGCTGTTGAAAAGATTCTATCATCTGTTTGAGGTGTTGTGTATCACCCCAAGTTTGTGGTTGGGAAAGCTGGAGTCACCAAGGTCAAGACCCTTAAAGATGTTTAAGTACTAAACTCTTGCTAAAATTAACAGACGTTATGTATCTGAATGGATAGTAAATCCTGGCCCTACAATTCTGGTAGAACTGGGGTCATCAGCAGAGTGCAAGACCCTGTGCGATGCCATTAAAGTCATGATTCCTCTCTATGCTTTTGCCTAGTGTTACCTAACTAGCAAGGCAGACCAAGGAAAGAAAGGGGAGCAAAGGGACAAACCAAATTAAAAGTGTAACTGGACCTGTATAACATCAACTTGGGATTTTAGGTTGTATTCCCTGCGCTGTGAACCTGGGTCAGATGCACTAAGGTAGCTCTGGATAGAGTCAGCTGGATCCAGCTGGTAACTTGCTCTCAGCACAGAGACCAGAACTAGTAGTAAGATTGGCAGGAATACAAGGAGGTGACTACAGCAGTGCCAGATGGAAGTGGATGAGAATATTCATTAGTTCAAATACAACATAATCTCATAAATATGAGCATTAGTCTACCCAGTTCTAATTAGAGCCTTTATTGACAGACTACAAGAGCTCGGCACCACTGACTCAGTACTTTTAGGGCCGTCTGTGCCACACCCAAGGGTTTCCAGATTTACCCATATTTTCTGTAAGCCTGCTCTTCATTACCCTAGAGAACAGAAAACCGTCTGAAAGCATATGTAACACTAGCAAGTGTCCAAGATTTCCTAGGTATGTCCTTTCTGCCTAAAATCTGTCTAGACAGATTCAGAGATTGTCTAAACTTGTCCTGGATTTCTGGATGTCTTCTAGCCCATAAAGTTGGCTGTTCCAGTGCAGGCACCATAACTCCAAACAAGCTTCCATACCTTGTGAAATCCCAGTCATACCCACAGCACAGATGTTATTTGAAACAATGTTAGGCTACCTAGGGATAACCTGATCCAATTAAGTCTATTCTGAGTGTGTATACATGCTTTAAGTACTGAAAACTGATAAATTTCTCAGAAGTTATTCAGCAAAAACTAGCTAAAAAAAAAAGTTATTTTAAATCCAATTTTTGAGGACATACACATGTATCCAACCTTTATTATAATTCAAAATACTTGTGGTATGACCAGGAGTTTAACAGGTACCTTTGCTTTTATTGGTCCTCCATTCCCCAGTTAGGCACAACCTTTCCCATCCTACTTGGATAAGCTAATGCATTAACCATCCCCCTGCTCTGCCCTGGTATTTACCCAGACTACTGACACTTATTAACTTCATAGTGTTTAACCATGAGAAATTAAAAATTCAGTAAGAAAAAAATAAGACATTTACAGACCAGCTACTTAAAACACCAGCAAAAAGGAAAAAATCTGATAAAAAGTATTAACCAACACTTTCTAACACACATTTGCAATTACACCCCTGACTATGCCTGCTATGACAGCAAATAATGAGACAATCTGTCTAGAAAAGACTGATGTATGACCTCTTCCCAAGATTTATTCAAGATTTTACTCAAATACATAAGCCAATAAGCCAAGAAACTTGATAGAAGTACAACTTTGTTTTCTTGGAAAACTGTAAAATTGTATTTAACTCCTGCACGTGAATAAAGACATATTCAATTTTCAAACACTGGAAAAATATTCCTTACTTGTTCTTACTCTGGATAAAAAAAAAACCCATTTAAATAAAATTAGGAAATGCTTGATAAGTGTTAGAAGGGATGATAAAATAAATTTCACATGTAAACAAACACCCTCCCCTAAAAAAGACAATAAATTATGCATAAAAGAGAAGAATCAAAAGATGAACGAGGCATTAGTTGCAGTCTGTCGTGCAGTACCTGTGGTCTGAGTAGGGCACTTTGTTAATACTTCTGGTGCTCTGAATCCAGGTGTTCCTGCCCTGGGAGCAACTTGCTGACACCTTGTAATAAGAGACAAACATGTTTGAGATACAAAAGTTGATAAATAAGTTTTCATTATAATAACGCTTAATATTTTTAGAATATAATTGTGTAAGATATGAAAACAGCCTAGCTCTGCCTTATTCAAGTCTTATAGAAGTTTGAAGCATCTTCTAAGTATCTAGCATTAATTTAATAATTTGCATAAGATAACAGCCTTTTAATTTATTATATTATTATATTTTATTATATTATCTAGCATAAATTAATACCACAGAAATACTTACTGCATACTTCACTCACAATGACCTTTTTTAGTTTCATTCAACAGCAGCATCATTTTGTTAAAGCCTTGTTTTCATAGGAAATTTTGAAGTTGAGACTAATCTGGATTCTTGAATGTGTTCATTCTGGTTTTGTATTAGTCCACAGCAAACCAAGGTTCGCTATTTCTGAGTGTTGATGAGAATTTGCATCAGATTAACTAAAAGGTGTGAGATTATCATCCTTTAAAAATCTATTTAAAATCCTATTACTGAAATTTAAACATTATTTTTTTTAAATGAACAAATACAAACCAGTCTTGTTTCCCTTTTATTCTATGTTTCATGTTTTCCAGAATCCAAAACATTGGCATGATTTAGGCCTACTGTGTAACTACTAATGACAGATGGATGTATTGCCTTCTCTAAGTGTTGTAATTAACTCAAGCCATTTTCTATAATACATGTAGGTGGATAATTAAATACAACAACAAAAAACCATTAACAGTGAATTGTTCACAAATTCCATTCTTGTTTAAAAAGAGCATACTCAGTGTTTTAAGGGTTGTACAGATCAAAAGCTATATTTCACCTACTAAATCAGCTGCCTAGTAAATCTACATTTCTGACCTTGCCTGACAGCATAGCAGACAATTTTACAACATTATCAAAGCAAATTACCTTGAAAGGCAAACACTGCAAACTCTATCCGTTGCGTAACAGTCACAGGTCAGGTTTGAGGGACAACCGCTGGCAGCCTTCCTGGCTGCCCCATTGCTCACTGTTTTGGTAGAAATTATCTTCTTCTTTGTTACTAACTTCCTAGATGAAACATCTATTATCTTTGATTGTTTTATGAGCTGCAATGTAGATATTTTGGAGAAGGTGACATATTTAAGAAGCTCCCCTTTACATACAGATAGGCCAGTTCCTATAATACTAAGGCTGAAGAAGTGCCACATGTGCAAGAAGCTACAATTTTAGAACAGAAGACAGCAAACCTTTTTAACAATATCACAACAGCTATGAAACTAACACTGGAGCTTTCTAAACACCCTAATATCCTCCCTTTCCCCTTCAAAAAAATTTTATCAGTGTTTGCTAAAAAACAGTATACATTAGATACTCTGAAGCTACAAGACAAGTATTTTTCAAGTTAGTATAATGTTTCAAGAATTCGTTTCGTTCAACATAAGGACAGAAAAAATATATATAAAATACCACAGCGACACAGGGGCACTAACTCTAATTTTACAACAAAATGATCACTGTTGGCCAAACCCTCTAATTCAGTTGGGGTTCCCCCCTTGTCATATTAAATACTGATTACAAGTAGTACAGAAAAATATTTATTACCATTTTTCTCTTCAGCTTTAACTGCAAAATGAAAAGTTTCACAAGCTAAGAATATCTCAGTTGCACAGATAGATGTGTAGGAAAAAGGATTAATTTAGCATTCAAACAAGATCTGCTAGGGAGGCAGCTACATCACTAGCTCTTTTCTTAAAGTCTCAAAAGGGACTGAAACAGAAGTGAGAAATTCTTTGAGTCTTTCAAAGACACACAATCTGTTCAAAAACTTGTAGTTCCACAGCATCCTGGAGTAGTGTCCAGTCTTACAGAACAACCAGTTCTATAATTTTTCAACTATGTAACAGATTGCTCTTACTGATGAGTCACATTTCTTACTTTCGTACTGGCGTTTTCCTGGTATGTGGAACTATAGATGTTGAAATTCCTCTCTCCAAAGACAGAGCGCTGGACAGAATGGTGCACAGCATCCTCCTACAATACCAACAAAAAGGACAATAAGGATCCTGTCTAACACACAGTCCGCTGGACACTGACAGATCAAAACAAAGAAGCATGAAGTGACATAAAACAAGAACAGCTGTGTGGTAAGTAATTTTCAGGCATCAGTTTACTGTGGATGAGGAAAACATGGTCTAGACAGAACAGCAAACATGCTTACAAAACCAATCACACCTCCAAAGTGCCCCAAGACAATCTGAATGTCATCTGTACTGCGTTTGTTATGTAACCAAGTAACTAAACATACACGAAGAATCACTGGCTTGGGGAGGAGTTCCACAGTACAACATTTCACTTAAAAAAAGATTTAAGGCTGTTTAAATAGGAACCCATGCTAGGGTTCTGTACAGCCTTTGGCACTGTATGATATCTAACAGATAATGAATGATGCCAATAGGGTTACGTAAAACCAAGCACTTTGATGTGAAAACCGGGATTCTGTGCATCGCATCAGGGCCCTGGGAGCTCCGCACGCGCAGCTTTTTTCCAGTCTCGCATCCCCCCCTGTTGGATGAAGTAATACATAAAACAGCACATTAATGAAAAGGAGCGAGAGAGAACCTTTCCTCCTCTTCCTTGTTTATTCGGTAGTTTTGAAAGTGAGATGGACCTTTTATCAGCAGCTTTTGAGGCTGACTGTTGAGCTAGCTGTTCTGGTGCTGCGACACTGACAGAAACCCCACTTCCCAAGGCTACGGTGGGATTATTTTGTGAGTAACTTCCCTGCTGGTCTTCAGAGTGGGCAGTTTTGAGAAGTTCAATTTTGGTATCAGGGGTTCCTTGTGCCAAGCCAAAATCTACCAAGGCATACCTGAAAGACACAAATTTAGAACCAGGAGTTACAAAGTATCCATCAACCAGTTCAATTTACTATTCATTACTTGTCTACTTATCTTTCTTTCACACTTATTTATCTCGCTTATCTTGTACTGTTGCCAGCATCACAGCCCTACTTTCCTCCTCCTCTTGTCCCATCTTACCTATCCTCTCAATAATTTCACCCTATACCCATCTTAATTCTTTGTCTGTTGTCCCAAAATCTTCTCAGGTGCATACTTTCCCCAGTGGTGTTAAAAAATATTCCCAGCAACTCTTTTTTGGTGTTCTTCTAGTCCTACAGCTCTGAACCTTCAGCCAACAGTCAAGTATAAGTGACTTGACCCTTGCAGGATTACCATGGGTAGAGGCACAAATGTAGCAGAGAAGAAAGTCAAGACTAACAAGACCGAGTTCTGCCAGATTTCAAGCAATACTACTAGAATTTACTTCAGTCTTCAAACAGGAAAGACTATATTAGTTCACACTCCAGATGGGTCTTTAAAGGAATTAATTTTTTGCTAGAAACAGTACAGAGACAATCCAGCTGTCTCTAGGCCTCAAACTGAACTGCATGGCCTCCACACCCAAAGTAGAGGTTAAGGCTCAAACAAATGCTGGAAGAGCAAAGCAGAAGTACAAATCCATTTTGACAGATTACAAAAAAAAAACCAAAACCCACAGTATTTCTCAAATGTTTAAGCTTGTGGTTTGGCAAAATATAATCAAATCCTCCTTACAAACTTTCACTACACAGAATCATTTAGGTTGGAAAAGACCTTTACAAGCATCAAGTCCAACCGTTAAACCCAGCACTAAACCATGGCCCTAAGCACCACATCTGCACAGCTTCTAAATAGCTCCGGGGATGGTGACTCAGTCACTTCCCTGGGCAGCCCATTCTAATGCTTGACAGCCCTTTTGGTAAAGAAATTCTTACTAATATCCAATATAAACCCCCTCTGGCACAAATTGAAGCTATTCCCTCTTGTCCTATCACTTGTCCCCTGGGGGAAGAGACTGACACCCCCCTCACTACAACCTCATTTCAGACAGTTGTAGAAAGCAATAAGGTCTCCCCTCAGCCTCCTTTTCTCCAGACTAAACTACCCCAATTCCCTCAGCTGCTCCTCACAGGACTCGTGCTCTAGATCCTTCACCAGCTTCATTGTCCTTCTCTGGACACGCTCCAGCACCTCACTGTCACAACTGTGCATAGCACAATGCTCACCAATACAACCATAGGGCTGCTACCACTGAAACAGTACCTTATTCTATCCTTTTCAGGTCCTCACAGAAAAGCAGTACCTCACTTTTTACAGTCTTTAAATATTGTAACTTGCAGGAAAAATCTCAACCCTACTAATTATACACATTGTATTAATGTATGGTGAAATCGGCCCAAATCCAGCTATGTTGTCTGTGTCAGTTTTACTCTACCTACCAGTAAATACTTACAGTATCAGACTGTGTCAGTTTTACTCTACCAGTAAATACTTACAGTATCAGTCTATGCACCACAAGTCACCATTAGCTTTCTCATTAAAAAAAATATGGATTTTATTCTTCTCATTCTTACTTAATAATGTAGCACTTTTGAGTAAAAGTAAAATCTTCATTTTTTTTCAGGTACTTGTCACTTTATGGTGCAGATATTACATTAAGTGGGGAAAAAAAATTCCTCCTCAAATCCCTAAACACAGCAAGAAAAGTTTTACAAATTAAAAAAAAAAAATAATCTTTTTAGCTTTATTACCTAAACACATGTTAGACAGCTGGGAAAAAAAACAGCCTGACTCTGTTCTGCCAAAGCACACAACCCAAATGAGATCACAATATGGTCATCTGGACAGACTTACTCTTTTAGCCGCCTGTTGTAGAGGAAGTTACTGGGCTTGACGTCACGGTGAACAATACCAAAGTGATGAATGCGCCTCAACGCCTTAAACAGATTAAACATGTATTCCCTCACTTCTTCAAAGGAAAGAGAATTCAAAATATCCTGAAATATTATTGGATACTGTAATTATGCAACTGCTTTTAATTAAAACCCTTTACTACATATAAAAAGTCTGGGACTCACCAAGAAGGATTCATGTTCCAGATATGGCATAACAATAACCACATGATCATTTTTCCTAAAGCAATATTTAACTCCCATAACGTTATCTTGTCCCCTGGAATAGAAATAATGTCACTGAATAAAGACCAAAAGATGGATGTTTATTCTCCTTTGTTTCTTAAAACCTTCAGTCAGGCTTTCTTTTATGATCTAATTTAGATTTTGACAGCAGTCTTAGCAGCAGCCAGTAGTTAATGCTGTTGCCTCTCATTGCTACGTTCCATTTGGGTCCTGTGATTTGTAATGAGGGCTCCACAGATTATTTGTGGGGCCATGGTTTGTAGTAACCACTGTAATTAGAGGTAAGAGCCAACCTTCGTGACACCAACCATGGTAAGCAGATGCTATTGGGCACCATCTGGCAACAATATTCATTCCTAAAACCACATTTCCTAATGAAGAGATTGTATTTTCCAAGCATTTCAGAACTGGAATTTTTGTTATCACAGAAGTTCTCAGACAGACAATAGAGCACCATCGCAAACTGAGACTAGCAGAAAAGGGCATCCATCACAGGTAAGACACTCCATTTCTTATTTGCTCTTGATCAAAAGAATACACGTTTCTGTGGCTAAAGAAAGCAAGCAAGTGCCAAAACTTAAATAAATACAGAACAGAGAGACAATGTTCAGCAATTTCAGTCATGACAATCATAATTTTTTTGTTTATGTACCCTGCTACAGTGAGGCACTGAAGTTCAGCAGCAATTCGCAGAGGGTGGCTGGTTGGAATCAAATGTTTCAGAGCCATTTTTTCCTCACATCCTGTTTGTAGTCGTGCTGTGGCCAAGTAAACAGAACTAAAAGTACCTGTAAAGAAGGGAGAAAAACACTGCCTTCAGCATTTTTAATTAGGTCAATTCAGATTTTTACTGAAGTGATCTAACTGTTCACAATCCTGCAGCAGACTTGTTACTACATCAAAAGCAGATTCTAGAAGAGAAAAACGCAGTTCCTTTTTTCTACTACTGAATTCAGTGATCTTGTATACAAGTTTTTTATGTCAGTAAAAATGCAAATGTAACACTGTCTAACTTGCCTGGGACACAGAGCTCTTTGAATGTAAATTTCCTATCTTTGATTTGCTTTCTTGTTTAGGTAGCTTACTTTCATCTGACACCTGACTCTTCTCTCCCTATGATGTAAGTGGGCTATATAATGCTAATCTGGAAAGCACTGCCTTTACTATTCAAAGCACTTCCAAAATTGCTACATTTCTCTTAATTCTGTTACCTTATCTATAAAGTAAGACTTCTCACATGATGACTAACTTTACGGTTTGTTTGTCTAGAGCATTACTGCTTGGACAGAATGTGACAGAAGCATCTGAGAAAGGGAGTATTCAGATTGTCCAATAAACTCACCCACTCATCTAATTTTAAGGCTATCCTAATATACCTCTTAGGAAGTTAATTTATCCTGATGATCTGAGATAGCTGAACGTACAAGTTGAAGCATTCTTCCATATGCATAAACAGTACAAATTACTTTTGATTACATTTTAAGTATTATGTTTGCATTGTGCTAGTTCAAGAGTCTGTAAGTGCATACATACATCAAAACACCAGCAAAACCCCCAAATACTACTTGCAGGTATTTTAAAAAAAAAAAATCAATCTAGAGTCCATACACTCAGTAAAAATGCTTATAGCAACAAGGGTTACAAAGTTGACCTAAGGCATTTCTAGTGGCGAGAACTGCTAAAATGAAAGTGACTCCAGAGTGGAATCCTGAGTTGAAGCTTGTTTTCTCAGAACGCTGCAGGCGTGCAAGTGGTATTTTCTAAAAGCATTGTTTGCTCCTAAGAGCAAAATCAGAGTACTGTTCATGAGACATTTTGTTTCATTATACTATCGTTTTTAGGATAAGCAGAAGTCTTGTTATGTTGTTTTTGAATTTTTGTATTGCTGTGTTGAATCGAGGTGGGGTGGGTTGTTTTTTTGGTTGGGTTTTTATTGGGGGGGGAAGGGGGAGAGGTTTGAGGAAAAAACAAAAAAATGCTTTAGTCATCTAGCCTGTATGTACAGCTTTGTATCAATCTCTTTGTTTACAAGTGTGGAACATCACAAAGCATTTGAAAGATCAAATGGGTAAAGTCGCCAAAAGTGCTGAAATCCCACACTGATAAGTACGTAAGGATTGATTTACATTCGTGCCTAACATTTATTTAAGGTACCTATCGAAGGCAAGGGTGCACAAGTGTTCTAAAATTTGATACTGTATGTCTTTAAAGAACAATTTTTTTTAAATAAAGCAGCTATAATCTGCAGCAGTCTCTTCTTCCAGTTGTGCCCAGAGGGGTT
>NW_010273993.1:28896-34853 GCF_000690775.1 Eurypyga helias
AGAAACAAAGTTAAGAAATAGCAGTTAAATATATCAAAACACAGCTGCATATAAGTAGATTTATCGTGTAAAAGAAAAAAAACAGAATGGAGTGCTAAGACTTATTTACTTAAATCTACCTCAAAATCTTTAGTTGTTGAAAGTGGAATGCTGTTTTTTGAAAGGCTTTAACACACCAGATTTTCAGGAAAATGTCTTGAAATGTCCCTAATTAACACACCTATATGCTCAACAATATATTGGAATTCCTACAGAGACCAAAAAGTAAATCGAAAAGTCATTTGGCTAATTGCATACATTGAGATCTTAAATTTATAACTTTTAAGTTAGAAAAATCAGAAGAAATGTATAGCTAAGCAAGCTAAAATAAAACATTTACCTTCTCCAATTTTTTCCTTAATTTTGAACACGTTTACAAGCTGTGGCACTGCTTCATAAAGTTTTTCAATATCTTTTTTTGTTCCTGCTGTGGAAAGAATAGGGAAAACAAGCCAGGAATTTTATTGCTTGATTCAAGAACTGATCTGTATTTGAGATCACAAATCACACTTCACAGGGCTGTGGATTCACACAAACAGAGGAAAAAACAGCAGACAGGTATCTATCCCTGCTGACATTACCATCTGCATCCTTGATATTAGGGAGTGTGATGAACACAGTAATAAGCTGCACTTTTTTTTTTTTTTAAATTTATCTGCCACCCAGCAGTTCCTGAGAGAGCAAAAGCCTTCTGGTTAGTAAGACATCAGATTACAGGGCACTGATAAATGTTTTCATGAGGCTTGCCATGTCAGTTTCATAAAAGACAAAACTATGATAGTTGTTTCTCACATCCATGGGATGCAAATCAAAAACGTAGAAAAATAATTTTCATTTGGGGTTTTTTTGCTTTGGTGTTTTTTTTTTTTTTAGATCAATAATGCAATCTTTCACACCGTTACGTAAGATAGTAAACACCAAAAATATCATTTCCTCTGCATTTAAGTTGCTGCACTTTGTGCTGCAATCAGTAGATGGCATGACAAGGACGTTGTACTGTATTATTTAAAAAAAAAAAGTAGTTTTCCATTCAGTTTACAAACCCTTGTAGTTTAGGCGTTCTCTATAGCCTCCATAAGAATTCACCCCTTTTGAAGCTGTGAAGTATGTAGAGGCTGTGACTAATTTCTGTAAAGCAGGGGTGAAGAATATTTTATTACAAAGAACTAAGCACAAACTGGTATTTGGAAAGCAAATTAAATGGAAGGGAAAAAAGCGTATACATTTTTCATGCTAAAAATAATTTATTAAGTTTAACATAAATACATAAATTAGATTGTATTCATAAAATGTACTGTGTTATACAAGGACAGTAAGTCATAAGCAATGAGAATTATTTTCAGAATACCACTGATATGCTAGAAACAAAGTATGGATTAGAATGCATCCTCAACCATCCATGTTAGCTCAATTTATATGGCAACAAAATCTGGTCTGAACCCATTCTTCCTGGTAAAAGGCCAACAAATCAGCTGGTAATTCAAATTAAAGTTAACTTTTGATTGTAATTGGGTTTTTTTCATTTGATTAATTTCTAAAAGCCGACATACTAAAAATACTTCTGTGTACTGAAGCCCATTGCCTCTTTTACTATCCATTTACTTTTTATTTTTGCTTTAAGTTGTTCCCTCTGCTTCTCTGCTACACACCTAAACCTCTAACATTCACTTAAGATGCTGTTTTGATCAACGAATACAAGTAAAACGTTTATCAGTTCTGCTAGAAATCATATTTAAAACTTCCCAAAAAATCCTAGGATAAAAATGACCAGATTTATATTAACAATGAAGACGTGCAGGACCCTGTGTCCAGTAATCCTAGAAGGAAAAGGCTAAGGAAAACAGGTCAACTGTATGTTTATTCTGGTTATCCCTCAATTTTACAGACGCAGACTAAGTTGAACACCTTGAAAAGTAATTCAAGGTGAAAAGAAATTGAAAGTTTGAGGAATCATTTTGTATTTCTATCAATATAGTAAAAATTTCTGTTGAAATTAACACTAAGAATCCAAGAAGTTACTACATAACATTTTTTATGACATAACTGATAGCATTAATATTGCCCATATGCTCAGAACTTTATTAAGAAATGCACCTATTAGTGCTGTGATTCTTGTTGTATTGCCATTAAAAAGGGGTTGTTGATAAAAAGCTTTATCATTTAAAAAGTGGTATTTCCAGTTAGTTTGCATGATAATTTCAACTTTTTACACAAATGCTCATTCATTACATAACAAATGTAAGACATTCCAGAAACCTTTCTTAAGTCTTCAGAAGACAGGGAAGGGGAAAGGCTGATATTTGGACTGTGTTCCGTTTTCCCCAGGAATTAATTATTTATCTAGCTAGCTAGCTATCCATCTATCTATCTATTTATTTATTATATAAAATTTATTTTATTCCTGGAATCAAAGACGTTAAGAGATGAAACCACGCAACAGCAACATAAAGAACAACAAAACGTTATTTCATCACTCGAGGACATAGGCCTTTCCTCTGAGGAAGATAATCCTATTATTGTGCCTGAAACATCCTACACAAACTTCATCCCAAGAGGTCAGTAGCCACAGGACAGAGCTAGAAAATTGTTTTCAACAGTGATATAGTTCTAACAGGTTCTGTTACAACAACACTGTTTAGAACTAGTTTCCTATCTAATCTGCTCCAAATCAAGTAACTCACAGCTTGCATTTTAGTCTGACTGCTGACCAGAGTTGCTTAAGCTTCAGTTTTTACTGGAAAAAAAAAAAAAAAAAATATATATACTGACGATAACTCACAACATCTTACACTGGAATTTCTCCAGTAGAGTTGCTTGGTTAGGAAAAAAGGACTTAACTCTGGCAAAAAGCAAGATTCCTAACAAGGAGGCACATCTTTTAAGTCTTCAGAAACTTGTGGATTTTTACTTTCCTTACCATACCAGCTTTTGGGTTCGTTTGTGCCACCAGTCTAACAGTCCTATGGTAGATATGAACAATCACGAAGAGCTCTCTCAGTAACTGCTATAAAATCTGCCAAATGCTCCAGAAACTTGGTATGACACTGAATTCGGGTTCCTACCTGGACAAAGCTCAATGCTGTTGGAGCACTAACTTTTGGGTGACAACAGGCTGTACGTCCTAGGCCAGAGCAGTGCCTACACCAGGTACAGAGAGCATTTAGTAACTCAACACGGCTGCTTGTGTGAAAGATCCAAAAAAGTGCTAGAAGCAGTCTGTGATGGCCCCTGTTGACAGGCGGCAGTAAAAACATCATCTGTCTCTTCAGGGGGCCTGAATCCCCAGTTGGGTATAGAGAACATACAATCATTGTACCAGCAGTGTATAATAATAATAGCCAACATTTTGTGTGATCAGATTTTAAAGAATTTTTTTACTTCCTAGAATGAAAAGCATTTGCAAAGCAAGACAATGAAACGCTATTCAGCATCTCTCTATGTAATTCTGGACACAGACATGCAGGAGACTGACAGAGGACTACCTATTGCTAGGAAAATCAGGAGCTGTTATATATAAGCTGTCTGACCATCCATAATTACTGAGCAAGCATTGTACAGAAAGTCCAGACTGAAACACATTCACAAAGAGACCCAAAAACAAGCAACAAAACCACTATCAGAGCACATCTTCATAGTCCAGCTTCTCTGGTAAAAGCAAGAACAGTGGTTTTATGTACATAGGCACATCTAAAGAAATTTAAGGATAAGGCTGGCAATTACAGGTTAAAAGGCAAAATATTGGGTTTATGTATTTGTCCAGTCAGATAATTCTGTTCTCAAGGACTGCCTTCTTGGAATTCTGGTATCTTCTTTTAATAACATATTCTGTAATAAATAAATAGTAGGCTTAGCAAACTGTGACAAACTACTGCTGCTGAAGTTTTCTAACACACAGAAGGTCGGAACAAACTTAAAATCCAAAGCAACCTCAAATGAACCTTTGTTTCATTAATTCTTTATACAATAGGATCATATACAGACAGGTTTATAATTAATGCTGAACCTTCCTGAAGTGAAAAAGCAGCATGATCAGCAACAAAACGCATGTTTCGGGAAAGGCATGTTAGCAACCCCTAATTCAGCATATACCTGAAAGCTTGCTGTTCTGCTCATGCTTCCCATGGAAGTCTTCAGCCTGATGAGGGTGCTGTTCATCACCGTGAGACTTCAACTCTATCTCCATCAGAAAACAAACCTGAAGTGAAAAAATCCAAGACTTTGAGGACCACTTCTGGACACCTGGGGGAGCAAGCATATCTGGTATAAGATACTTCCTGGCCCTGTACTCAATTCCCGAGACGAGATTTCGGGTGTCTGAGGAGTTCCTCTGTGCTACCTAAAACAACAAAGCATCACCCATCATCCCAGAGAAAATCTAAACCAGTAAACCCACTCTGTCTCTAGTAAGAAGAAAAAAGGGGGAAGGGAAGAAAGACTGCGGGATAAGCTTAGACACAAGTGATTTTCTTTCATCTCTTGTGTGTTTCCTCTTTCACATTAAAGCATTATCTTTTCCCTGAGGTTTGCTTTGAAAGGCAAGGCACTGATGCACACAGGAATAGCTGCACTGCATTGCTGCAACACCCATACAAAGAGAGAAAACCTGAAAGAAATTACAAGAGAAAAAAAATACATCTTCTCAGTGAGAGACTTCTAGATAAGATCAACAAAAGGCCTAATTATTTGTCCCCCCAAGAAATAATAGCACATGCTCATTTTGAAATGTTTCCTCCCAAATCTTGGAAACACTGCAAATAAAACTGTAAATTAGTAAAATGCACTAATACCGTAAAAATAAAAAAAACCCTGATAATCCTATTTCATGAGGAAAAGAAAGGCACAGAGCCCCAGGGCAAAATAACTGGCAGTAAGTGAGCCTGGAAGCACCACGTCTTACAGTTGCCCAGCTCTGGTTCCATTCAAAGATCTTCCTTGCTTGTAACTTTGCCCAACCTTCAAAGTTCTGGCTGAACTTTTCCACATGGGGGAAACGTATTCTGAAAAACTTCAAATGAAAGGACTCATCTGTTTCAGCTATGGAGCTAGAAATATATTTTGTCTCCAAAGAATTCGAGCTACCTTTAGTCTGTCATCCCCATCCAACAGAACAGGGAGAGGCAACAGCCTCTTTTTAAGGGAGCTTTGCTGGGGAGTGCGACTTGGAAACTAATGGAATGAGATTAGAAATATTTCTAGTCTGTCACAAGTAGACACTCCCTCTGCTAGTGCTGAGTAGGCAGATAAGCCTGTTCCAAACCTGAAAAGGCATGGCCTCATTAGCAGCGCAAGGGGTGCAAATTAACACAGACCCCCCCAGCCGCTCACCACGGCCTACTTGCTCTGATTCTGTCCCACGCCAGCCTCAGCTCTAAGCTCTTCTAGTCCAAGTTCCAGCCACAAACGTTTGTAAAGAGAAAATGAATGTTTCTGCCTGCAAACTGCCATGGGGGCATGTTCATGGCTTGCTGGCCTTGAGGAGGGTGAAAAGGGCCCAGTAACCCGTGGTGTCATTTCCATTCCTTTAAGTGAAACACACAGGCTGCAGAACAGAATACCTTGAATGCCTGAATGTATTGAAAAATGGTTTACTAATTTGGAAGTGGACGTCACAGTTATAAAGTGGAACATCAAACAAAGTTTGATTCAGTCAGGTGGTTAGTTTTTACATTAATAAACACTCAAAAGACACCATTAGACACAAATATTAAGAGGAAGACCAAAATGATCCAAAGTTTCTGCTCAAAGAGCTTCCTTGCAGTTAAATCACACCTCTATTAAAAAAAAAGTTGTCTGTAATATCAAAATTAAAAAAAAACAACCGCAAAAATAGATAGTGAAGGATTCAGAGAGCCCACATAGCTTCAGCGTCTTCCGAGACAGACACCTGAACCCCGCGCACAGAAACCGGTCATCCTGCT
>NW_010273994.1:0-24619 GCF_000690775.1 Eurypyga helias
CATTCCATGATTCTATGATTCTGCAAGAAAGCTGGAAAGGGACCCTTTATGAGGGAGTGTAGGGATATGATAAGTGGTAATGGTTTTCAACTGAAAGAGAGCAGATTTAGATTAGATTAGATATAAGGAAAGAAATTCTTCACTGTGAGGGTGGTGAGGTACTGGAACAGGTTGCCCAGAGAAGCTGTGGATGCCCTATCAAGGAGTCAGGTTGGATGTGGCTTGAGCAACCTGGTCTAGTGGAAGGTGTCCTTGCCAATGGCAGGGGTATTGGAACTAGATCATCTTTAAGGTCTCTTCCAACCTAAACTATTTTAAGATTCTATAATTAGGGGTTTTTGTCAGCATACATTTATAGTAGTATAATCCTATATTGAAGTGCAGGGTTGATACTACTTCAGAAGGTATTTAGAAGGTATTAGAATTTTGAATCTGTCATAATCTTTTTTCCTGTCTTTCAGATGGCACAGACAAAGCTGCTGGTTCCTCAGATCATCTGACTGCAAGTTGGATGAGAGTTACGATGTGTAGCTCAACCTGGATTAGATGAACTGTTGGTTTACTAGTGGAACTGTTCAGAGAATGTGGCTGACATAAAGCAACTCATGCCATGGTACACTGATAGGAGTCAAAGCAGTTTCTTTTTTGAGGTACTTCGTATTCATGCTTCTTATATTTGTTAAGCCCAAAATACAATTTTTAATCTTTGGGTGGTTTTCGACATGTTACCTTAGTGTTGTCATGAGAGAAGAGAGCAGTAGCCTTTGATTTGTTATTGTCAAAACCTCTGATATTTTGAAAAACAGGTACTGTCTGTAAACCTTCCAACGTTGTCAATTTTTGCTTCATACGTTGAGCCAATCAGAGTGGCTTCTATGATTACCTCTCCTGTGTCCCTGCAGTTTTCAAGGCTGGGTGTGTTGACAACAAAAACCTTGAAGAACTCTAGTCTTAAATCCAACAATATAAGTTTGCAGTTTTCTTTTCTCTTGGGTTTCTTTTCTGCCTGTGTTCTTTCTCAGTCTCCTTAGCACCTTTGCTTTTTACTGCCTTAAAGCTCTTGACAGCCAGGGTGTTGGTGAGGTACTGATAAAGACAAAGGAAATTACTTTTGCATTTAGAAGTTTTTTAAATTATGTGGAAAAATGTTAAAGTAAGAGTGAAGAACTTAAAAGGAGCATTAACAACTTGTTATTGGTGAAATTGTGTGTCTATTTAGGATTTACGTGTTTGGGGATGCTCTACTGCTGTAAAATCAATCCAGTTTGTGTTCAAAGCATAACAGTGAACATAAAACCAGAAATTAACTAGGAAATAAATGAAGATTATTCTTTTTATATTAATGTACTTAAAACATGGGGAAACTTAAGTTCAATTAGTTACTGTTTTAACGGGATTTGCAGTCCTTTCCCTAACCAACCTATACTTCGTCCACTGTACCAGAACAAGCTCTTCCAGGCTAGCATCATTCTTCCTCTTGAAGCTGTGCCAGTAATCAGAATGGAATTGAAAATCTCCTGGGTGAAGTGTAACAACTGACCAAGACAAATCAAATTCATTCGAAGAAACTTAGTTCACATTTTTGTTTCATTTAAAAATGTGCAGTATTAAAAATGTTAACACAAAAAGGGTTGTTTCATACATGTTTTGAGTTAGGCATTGAACAAAATGTGTGTTCCTGAGCAATGATACTGCTGATTGAGTTGCAGTATATAAGTATGATGAAATATATAGACGTAATCAATCATGGATTTAGTGAAATGTATGGCAAATATATTAGAACAGAAACATGGTTTTTTACCACTTAGTCTATAAGTTGTGATTTTGTCATTATTACAGTTCCTCTGAGAGCAGTTGGAGTGTGAGTTAAAAACAATCTTCATTTGCTGTTACAAATATTTAAACTTCACAGAAAGGCTCATTAAAATTATAACTATTTTGTGAAATTCCATATTATATTATTAATTTGCTCTCTTTCATTTTATTTCCTGTAAAAAGCAGTCTTCTTGTGTCTAGTCTAGCAGCCCTTGACTTAATCATTAGATTTATACTTCCTGTCCATAGTGTTGAAAGGTCAGTGGAATCAAAAAACATTGCCTTTGGCCATCCATTATGAGTCATAGACCTGCTCTCCTTTGTTGAAAGCAACTATCACACTATCTAAGAGGGATTCCTTTCAAAGTTGCAATGCTTACTTTGTTTCCCTCATAATCTGTGGAGTTAAAAGCTCCAAATTCTTGGGAGATTTAAGCAGTTTGTTGAAACAGCAAGTGATCTGACTGACCTTAGCCACCTATTTTGCCAACTCGTTGAAGAAAAGATGTTTTTATGACAGGCAGTGTCAGGGTAACATGCATAAAAAGAATGTATTTTTCTAAATATAAAGGAAGAATGTTAGTATTTTATATGCTTTGTAATATCAGTCACTAAACATTATTTGTAATTTCAGTCTCTTACTGGAAATGCAATTCACTAGGAATTTGTTTCCTATACAGTTATTTCCTGACATAAAAAAGGAAAACAAGGTAGCAGGAAGGATTTGTTAAGGGTTTATTAAGGACTTTGATGGAACTCTTTGCTGCCAGTGGTCACCAAGTTAGTGTATCAATTTTAATATCCATACTCTATGTACTCTGAAGAAATATTTGGATGCTACCTCTAAGTATGACCTCTAAAGAACATTCTGCCAAAGTGCAGAATTTGATGCTTTTATCTTGGAGTACGTGGCTTGTATGGCAATTACCCTAGCGTCTAAAACCAACCTTGAATGTGCTAACTTAAGTACATTGACCCTTGCCCTCCAACCTTCTGGGCACTTCTGGTTTACAGTCTTAACTGTCCAGGGACCATATAACAGTGAAAGTAAGGAACATGCCAGCTTTGCAGTGGAGTGTCATCAGCATCAATAAAAGGCACAAGAGTGCTATAGATCGATGGTAAACCTTAAAAAGCATCTACATACAATTCCTGCCCCAGTTTCTTTGCCAGATGCTGAAAGGCTTTGGGTGCTATTCAATATCCTTTTCTGGTTCAAACATTTTGGTTTTAGTTTCCTCCAGTTCAGTCGTATCATTCCAGTGATAAGACCTATTTAGAATGTCTCCTAAATAAGAAAAAAAGACATTTGGGCTTTCTCCTGTCTTTAACACTAGGATTTGTCATGTTGCAGTTTGAGTGTAAGATTTCTGCTTTCTAATGGAATGTCTGACAAATACAGCAACCTCATCTAGCTTTGAATTTAGTCCTGTTATAAGCGTTGTGCTGGGCTAGATGACCTGAAGATGTCCCCCCCCAGCCTAAATTATGAGACAAAATACACTAAAAGTGTATTTCAGACTCCTATTTGGCCAGGTAGCCTTACTGTTCTGTGTTAGCAAATCTATGCTGTTCTTAATGATTCTCTCATTTAGGTGTGCACCATGATCTCTTATTACTGTTATTTTATTTAGAATACTGCTTTTGCACAGTTTACCAAAAGGAAATAGCTTTTGGTCAGAGGACTTATCTAAATGGCTCATTTTTTCTTATTTATCCATGCTGTGTTAAGTCACATTAATTGACTTTAAGTCATTGACCAGTCATATTAGTAAATTCTTAGGAATAAAATCTCTAGCATTTATATATGAAGTGAGAATTAAACCCATTGCATATATTTTTATGTTGTGAGTCAAGCGAGATGACTGATTTGGGAAAATTCCAGAAATCATAATGAGAGTAGCATCCTGACAGCTTTACGTTTTACATGCTAGCCTGTATATTTAAAACAACATTTAAAACTCTGGGGCCTGTGTTGAAAGGTCAAATGCCTTTGCTCTGTTGACTTTGGAGACTTTATTGTGTAGACATTTGAACTGTCCCACCTGATCACACCAGAATTCTCAAAGAGTGCAGATTTGAAGGTATTTTTAAATTCAGTGTAATCTTTCATTTGTGTTTAGTGTCAGCACAAACTCTGAATTGGGAAGAGGAGAGGTGGCTAAGACACAGAGGTATGTAAGAAAGATAGGGAAGGAGGAAAGGAAAACATGGTAGAGTTCAGAGTGAAGTGGAAAGGAAGATCAAAGGGTAGAAGTGAGAAGAAAGAAAAAAAAATGAAAGTGAAAAGAAAGTGGACATACTGTGTGGTGGAAGAAAAATTACGTGACGGAATGATGTATTGAACAAGACATAGTTATTTAAATAGTAGAACGCAGAATATATCCAGTTAAGTACTAAACACGGAAGTATTCAAAATCTTAGATGCTAATGCATATAAGCACATAAAACCTGAAGTCATGAAACACTTCATGACTCAGCTATACATCAATTGTCTTCTACAAGTCTCAAACTTCATGGAGCTGGATGGAGGTACACCTTTGGCCTCCCAGTGTCTTGGATAGCTGTTCTGGTCCTTATAGCCACAAAGTTATCTGGCTAGTTGGACTTCTTTCTGATCTGCACATTTCCTAAACTATTAGGTACAGGGATGCACTGACGTAAGGATTATTATAGAGATTTCATTTTTTTTTAAATTTAGCAGAAGGAACATTCACATATGTTTTTTACGTTACTAGTGTCTTTTAGGGAACAATGAAGTTTGTGCTATTGTTTATGTCTCTGAAGTACTGAATAATTTTGATGATGCCATCAAAGTTGGAAGCCTTTTAAAAAATTTAATCATAGAATCTCAAGATAAAGCTTTCAGTTATTGGTGAGCACAGTATCAGTAAAAGTCACTTATCACTGGTACAGATGGGATGCTGTTAAATGTCTTAGTATGTGCTACTTCTAGAACAAACAGACTTCAGAATCAGCAAGATATTTTTATGAAATAAAAATGCACTTTTATACTGAAAAGCTTTGCCTCTTGAGTGAAGTTCTAATCTGAGTAGTAGTAAATTCAATTTTTTGTGTATCCATCGAATTTTAAGATCTGCTGACTGGCCTGTGTGTGTTAGTTACAGCCTCTACACTTAGAAATCTTTAAAGAGCTTCATGAAAATGGAGACCTTTCCCAGTTTCTTATAAAAAATACAACAAATGAAAAAATTTCTTTATGCGTTTCATTAATACAAGAAGTACATGCGATACATACATGTGATATGTAGGTCTCTAATCATGTATTCATTGAACGTATGCTTATACAGAGAAGCGTAAAGGAAAAGTATTCCAAAGTGATCATTGTAAAGTAAAATGTGAGGAGAATAATTCTGGCAGATCAAGGGCTTATCCTTTGCATTCTTGATTGTAGGGCACCACATAGATATGATTCCGCTACAACAGAAAGTATAATTGCTGTGATTTTCATTGAAATCTTGGATGCTATTGTCAGATACAAAATAGATAATGATGGTGACAGGGACTTTGGAAAAATGCAAATGAAAAATTAAGGTTAGAATGAAGTATTAAGACTTTAAGGATAGTAGAATATCTAAGTACTTACAGCTCAAGTTGTAAATTTTACTTTACAAGTTTGAAATCTACATTTCTGCAGCAAAGTGAAAATGCTCTGGGGGATGTTGCTGCCCTCTCTTCATTCTGCTAAACAACTGTGGCACTGCTCACTTCTGTCGCTTTTGCATTTGAAATATCCCAGACCACAAAGAAAGTAGTTCTTGAATTTTCCCCAGTAGAGAAATACTTCTGGATCCACTTTGGTACAACTGGAAACCTCATTTCCTTCTTGTAATATTCCATAATATTTTCTGTGAGAGTCCATAGACATTGTTTGGTTTGCTTGAACCTTGATTTAATAGCATAGAGTTTAAGAACTATGTAGTGAACAATTGTATTACTGACAGTAAGAATTGAGTTTACCGCTATGAATCAAGTCTCTTGAAAAAAGGAGCCTTATGAAAGGTATTTGGAGTAGGAATATCATGAAATAAAATTAGTATACTTATGCAAATATCTTAGCTATGACTTCATAATTTGTAATGGTATTCAGTTTGGCAGTGTTTACACTTGTTAATGACTTCCTTTATGAGTGATAATTGATCTTGCTCATTATCATATTAAATCCTTGATCATATGTCATTAGTTGGGAATGTAATAAATGGTCTGTTTGATTTTTAGTGTAATGAACTAATTAGACTAATTAAAATCAATATGTGTGCCAATATTAGACTTTGAATCCAAGTGCTGCTGCTGTCTGCTAGCTAAAAATCAGCAACTCAGTAAAAAAGTGGTCTAATGCAGATTTATGAGCACTTGATCAACGTGAGGTAGAATAAATTGCTTGTAGGGGTAGCAACAGCATTAGTGAAGTACAAGATACTAAGTGCATTGTAAGGTCAGCACTAAAGGCATACTTACATGTGTAGTACGTGGCACCTTTTAACCTTCCTGGTTGATTAGATCATTCTTCAGAAATTTTTCAGTTTAAATATTGTAAAGTGGATTAATCTGTATTTATAAATACAGTATTCTGTGTATGTGTTTGGATGTATATGCAATTTATTGCTCTCTGTGTTCATGTATGTTAGCACATTTTGTAAATGTTACATTTTGTACAACACTTTTATTTCTATAGTAATCTGTGAATATACCAAATAGGTCACACTTCCAAATTTAGTAACTTATGTTTACTATAATATGCTATTCAAGCATGGCATCCATGCACTTTTACTTTCATGAGGAGTTGTGTTCATAAACCCTAGGGGAGACAGGAACACATCCTGTAATTCTGTAATGACCTTTTGGAAAAGAAGGAACTGGTTACTGGGAAGGAAATGGGAATATTATTGCAGAATTCAGGAGCTTGTTGGTATAAGCAGCAAAAGATTAGTGGAAATCCTTTTGGCTCCAATAAGAGATTAGAAAAAATGTGAGGTGCTGGAAAGAGGTATGCCACATTCTTATTTTCAACAAAAATACTGCTTAGAGTAAAATTTTTGTATTTTGAAGTTTTAAATGTAAATTAATATATTTTTTGAATGCTCATACTTCTAAAAGGTCTGCCTAGATATGTCATAGGTTCTTTGTGGAGCACATTTTAAAAATGAGGTATAATACATCTATGAATGGTAAGCCTTGGAACAGATCAGAGCTTTATTTTGCTAGTCTTCCGCTATTTATTTTGTAGTAATTAAATGTTTATTTTGTCACTAAGAAAGCTCAAAGGCTGCCTGCTTTCTTTTTTGTTTGTTTTAGTTTTGGTTTGATTTTGGTGGGACACAGGCATTCAGAATTAGTGGGGTCACCATCCTGTCCTCCCACCTCTCCCAAAACACAGGCACAGTGTGGTGTTGAACAGAATACAGAATGGCAAAGAAGAATTTGGTAAATTTTTTCTCACACCTTGAGGGTATCGTTTAACGTCACAAAGTTGTCAGTGTCCTATTCAGTAAAACAGAATAAATTATATACACCTAATTTCTATCTAAATAATACTAATGCTAAATACAAAACTTTGTTAATGTAAATAAGTAAATAAAAGGAAACAGAGCTCACAATCTTATGACCCCCAGGTCTAAGGTTAATCCATGAGATCATGTGGCTTTTGAGGAAGTATCTCTTCCACTTAAGTCACTGAAAATGTGGGTGTTCAGACACTCTAAATTTCAGGCTTTGTAGAAATAATCCCTTAATCATCTGACCTAATTTTGATGATGAATATTTTAAAATAGTGGTGACTTATTAATAAGGATTTCAGAAAGGCATGATTTGAAATAGGTGTCAACTCTAATTTAAACAAGTACTTGAAGAAAATCTACAGCATTAATGTAGACTTAAATTGATAGTAGCCATTGAAATTTCATCTTTTTTCTTGAGCTTATAGACAGAGAAGAACTCACATTCATAATATGTACTCATGTACTGTACTGTGAGAATAAAATCTGTTAAAATGGTTTACCTTTTTAATGGTTGCTTTTAGTGGTTTATTTGAGACACTTAAAGCTTGGGAATAATTCTTTGAGTAGTTTTTTACTAGATAATTACTAATTGTCAGATTCAGTAAAATCAGTAATTATTAATAGGGAATGCTTAACTGATCATCATTGCCCACGGTATTTAAAATTTTAGTCTTTGGATGAGATCTGATAAGAAGCTCAAAAACTATGTGTAGTAAACTAAATATGGGAGACTATGTATTGATCAGAAACTTCATTATGATAAGAACTAGTTCTCAGAAATGCTGAACATACATTGCAACAACAGACTATACTTAAGGAAGTATATGCAGCTTGAATCCCAGAGAAAATACTGTGTTTTGTGCTTGAAGCATTATACCCTGAGAACATAAATGAGATCCTTTATGTCTGAGATGCATTCAGTATGCATATTATCAGCCCTCTGATCCACAGCACATAACCGATGTCCTTGATTCATATAAATGTACTGAATGCCCTGAGGAGCTGTGTGGGTTTGAAACATCTGACAGTTGTTTGTGAGGTGGCACGAGTTCAAGTACCTTTCTTAGCAGCAAGGGTGGGGGGAGACACTTCTGCTAGGGTTTTCAAATCAATTTTTCATCCTTCATTTACCAAAGTTGAGAAAGCAACTTGTTTAAAACAGGGTGTCTCTCCATTAGTATGGTAAGTGCTCCACCATGTCTTTCTTCTTGTATGAGAGAAACAGAGAATAAAAAGAAGTCTTATGTACAGTTTAGTTGAATCTTGGCCCAACAGAAGGCAACAGAAATTTAACCCTTGACTTTAGTTTTACTACAGTGGCTGTTAGCCAAGATGTATATATGTGACTGCATCATTACTCTTGCTATTGCAAAGTTTAATGTCTAATTTTGAACTTTGAATTTTCCTTAGAGTAATTCTATAGGAAAAAAGTGACTATCTTTGATGCTATTTTCTTTGGTATTACTTTTCCCCCCCCCCCCCCCGTGATAAAAAGAAGAAACGTTTCTGAGAGTTTTTTAAAAAAGTCATTGTTACTTTACTTCCTTCTTTTTTTCTGGTAGTATTTCTCCTCATCTGTGAAATAATAGGTTCCCTGACCTAAATCTTGAACCTTCTGTGAGGATGTTTATCCAGTTATAATAATTTCAGCATTCATTTTTATTTTATATGCATGGTATATTTTGCTCTTGCACAATACCTCTGTTATTGGAGAAATGAGGAATTTGAATGGTAAAGATAAAAAGGATGGGAAAAAGTAGTAAGAGCTGTATCAAAATGAGTCAGTGCTGCTCCCTTCTTGGTTGGGGGAGTTAGGTGGGAAATTATTGAGCAAAGGGGAAAAGCAGGAGAGCTTATTGGTCCCGACTCACTTGGGAACTAACTCATTTGGCTCTTGAAGCCATACAGATCAGCAGTGACTGAATTAGCTGCCATCAGTTAGGATGTACCAGGAGACAGCAATAAGGATAAAGGAAAGCCACATGCCTGAAGGAACAGCTGCAAGTTTTTCTGTTTGTTTGCTTTTTCCTTTGGGGAGGAAAGAGCTGTGTTGTTCAGTCAGATTTTTCAGTTTCACAGAGTTAGGGAAGCCAAAGCTATCAGGTACAAAGGTTTCTTATGCTTTGTCTCAACTCAGGGAGGGTGTTGACAGTGGAGTGTCTTAGCAAGTGGGTTTCTGTGCTGCCAAGTAACTGTCAACCAGATCTAAGAGTTATGCCAGATGAACCATGACTGTAGGTCTGATACTTGCTATAGACCCTGAATTTTAGGAAGGGCCTTTTGCTTCAGTAACTCTTTGCCCAGCTTACCTCATAAATTGATGTTTCTTGGCCATGGGTTGTAGAAAGCATTGTGTGTGTGAACATATTCTTATTAAAAAGAGAGCTGTAGCCTGACACTTTAATCAGCATCTTGTGTTTGTGTCATTGTTGTGTGAAGTAGTAAGAAGCCTTCAGTTGTTATCTATTATTTTGTCTGAATTGGACTCCTCAAGGATTAATTTGATATCTAAGAAACTCTTAGAAGTACTTCAAAACATTCCTTCAATTTTATAGCAATTTGTAAGACCTAAATTAATGTAGCCTACTGTTATGCCACCTTTCTGTAGACCTTCTGAAATTTCTCAGATGTTTTTGGTAGTCCTATTCCAGTCTGGAGTTTGGAGCTAGTTAATGCCTGTATTGGTCATTCAATTAAGTATTGAAAAAACCAGGCAACTTACTTTTAGCGTGTAAAATATTTGCTGGTGCTGAAGATCCCAGGTGAACAAAAAGAGACACTTTATGTCTATGGCCCACTCATGCTTTGCCCTGGGAACAGTTTAGATTCCATTGGTGCAGACTGCTCTGTGCTGACAGTGTTGATGCCAGCATGTTCTGGAAGGAGCTACCCACAGTGCTCGGGGAACAAACCATAATGGTGGTTTGTTAGCTACACCCTACATGCCTACTTCCCCCTCTCACCTGCCCATGCTTGGTAATGTGAACACATCTCAAAAGGCAGCTATACCCCCTGTACACCTAGAGAGACTATCTAGATTTTTTTATCAATAAAGGCCTTTTGCTCTTTCTGCTGCTATTGGTGCTTCTGCTCCTTAGTGGATGATGGCAGAGACACTATGGGAAATCTTATCCAGAGGAATGGTTCCAGATAAGTGCAGTTTGAGGGAGAAGTTGTGCCTTTAAGGAGCTCCTGCTCCTGTAGACCTTCAGTTCTTGGTCCTTTGCCTCAGCTTCCTCTGAGTTTGAGAGTCATCTATCAAGTGTATGTCCTCCTTGTAGTGGGGGGATTTAGGGGGAAGGTGAGGGGACTGTTAAGTCCTGCCTATCTGGAATAACTGTAGTTGGCAGCCATTCCCCCTTCAGAGTCTTCTGCTGAAATCTGTTGCACATACTTTGGCACAAGCTCATAAAACTTGTGCTTGAGCTTTTTTCTGTGGAGCATGGCAGTAGCAGACTCCTCCTAATCAGCTGTAAATCAGAGATGGAGGCACTGTAAGTCGTCTTGTCATAGAGATCTGCAGTGCTGTGCTGCAGGTCTGCTACTGCCTCTCTCTTCACTGGCTGTATCCTCAAAGTCATCCTTAAATGCACAGGGGGCCATAGACAGCATTCAGAGCTCTGTACAGTGCCTGTCACGTGGTCTTCCAGTGACATCGTTTGTAGCAGTTGACCGTTATGTGTTTGTTAGTAGGTGGTGTGGCTGTTGCTTCAGGCTGCCACACAACGCTTGGTACTGAGCAACGCTCACCCAGACAGCACAGCCCAGGACCTCTCAGCTTCGTCCTTCACTGCTGAAGGGTCGTGGTTGGATGGCAGCCCTGCAGAGACCCCCAGCTTGCAGCAGCCTGGTAACTGAGCGGGTGCCAACACTGAAGTCACGTGAGAGTCACTGCTGCTTTGCTAGCAAAATCTGGGTTGGGAAGCTGCCAGAATTCATTCTGGGTTTTTTGAAGTATTCCCAGCTACTCCTATCTCTAGCAGATCCATTGTCTGCATCTGAAGTAATACATGAATATATATATATATATATGTATGACTGTCATGTCCAGGTTAATTGTAGCTCAACACAAAACATATGAGCCTTTGCCCAAAGAGGCAGCTACCCGCAGGCACCACCTACACCATATCAACAAGGTCTCCTACTATGTTGTTCTCACATTAGGACAAAGCAGAAACAAGAGCACCTATCCTAAGCTCTCTTCTTACATTCTCAAAAGATACAGTGACCCTCAAAATATTACTTGAGGCCTTCAACAAACAACTCTCCTCACCATATCAAGCACAGGCAATAACTTAGTAAAGCTCCCTGACCTGAAACATGGAAGGGAATCAGGAGTCACTTACATCACTTGTCAAGACTAAGGTGCTTTGAGCTGATACCTATCCTCCCATTTAAATGTTATTGAAGACAACTGTGTCTGTTCTGTCTTGTGAATTACTTTGGCGTAGTTTATCCCTGGCAGTTATTAATTGTGTATAAAGCTGGAGCTCCCATGTCTGACAAGATTCTGGTGTAAGTTTTCATGTCAAAGACTGCCTACCACAACATGAAGTGCCTCAGATCCTCCGCAGTTTTATCATGTGTATGTTTTCACCAGCAAAGAAAACAACTACGTACTCTCGAGCAAACTGTGATTTTGCTGGACTTAGCAAAATGAAATCTGATAATTTAGTATTTAATTGGAAAAAACCTATAGTATGCTTTTCCACTGAATATTTATAGTAAAAAATTTTCTTTTTTGTGCATGTGGAGTTTATATGAAACTTCTGACTCCAGAAGAACTGCAGTGAACCATTAGCAGTCTGATGATGTAAGTATTAATAACATTTATTTCTTAAGATAACTCCCTCCTAAAGTTAGTATAACTACGTACATGTAGAAAGAAACTCTAAACCAGAACCAGACTAATATTAAAATATGCAAGCCATTACTTTCTTACTAACACCACATAAACCAAGACTATATATGAATCCAAACAAATCTAAATCAAAGATATTTATGTAACACTAAAGGCATAGGCTAAATACAAATTTCACAAATGTTGCCGTATACCTGTCTCATGGATAGATGAGGTAGAGTCAGAAACAACATATTGAGGGTGAATGTATGTAGGAATATATGAAATATGTATTCAGAGAAAAAAAAATGTCAGAAATGGACACATCTCACTAGATATAACTTTTTTAATAAATGTTACATGCATTTTTAATTAACTCTAACCTCATATCTTCTTTTCCAGAACATCCTTCCCAAAAACTTCTGGTGAAACCGAAGTTATTTGTGCAAGCTTACAGATATTACTATAATATTATTAATAAATAGGAAGCCAAATATAGTCTAATAGTGTGTGTAATAGTATGTGATATTTTCTTTCATATTCAGCTCCCTGTGATCATCTTTTTTATGTCAAAACGTAAGCTCATTTTATTGCTAAACAGTTAGTTTGAATAAGAAAATTTAAAAGAACAAAATATATTCCATTTTTAACGTTTATAAAATATCATTGGATTTGTATTTTGATTGCCAAAGGTTACATGATAAGATCTTTTAAAAGAATCTAGAAGAAAGTACTCATTCCATACTTATGCAGCTATGAAGAACATAGAGAATTTTTCATAATAGAGCAATGTACATGCCTTCCTGTTATATTTTTTGAATTTAAAAAAGTGAAAGTCAAAGCATATTTTCTAAAATCAAAGGGGGTTTGAAGTAACCAAAGCATAGTTACCAGAATTAGAATCTTGATTCACACCAGAAAATATGCTTGGATCTTTCACACACATATTTATGGTTAAGTTGGTTACTCCAAGTATTGAGTGCCTAGATACATCGAGAATTCAGATACATTCTGGCTTCCGGGACTTGGCTGCTTCATAGAATCATAGAATGGTTTGGGTTAGAAGGGACCTTGAAGACCAACTAGTTCCAACCCCCCTGCCATGGGCAGGAACACCTTCCACTAGACCAGGTTGCTCAAAGCCTGGCCTTGAAGACATCCAGGGATGGGGCATCCACAGCTTCTCTGGGAAACCTGTTCCAGTGCTTTACCACCCTCTCTGGGAAGAATTTCTTCTTGATATCCAATTTAAATTTCCCCTCTTTTCATTTAAACCCATTACCCCTTGTCCTGTCACTACAGACCCTTGTAAAAAGTCCCCCCCAGCTTCCTTGTAGCCCCTTCAGGTACTGGAAGGTGCTATAAGGTCTCCCCGGAGCCTTCTCTTCTCCAGGCTGTGCCTTCACTCCTCTAGGCTGGGATCTCATATCTCATAATGGTAAAAAATTAAATCAAATTGACATGGTTAGGAAAAATAAAGTGTGAAAATTGCTCATGCTACTAAGATTTGAAGACCTGGGTTCATGTTACAATTTTCCTCAAGACAGACTTTCACACTTCAGTGTACAAATATCCAATGTAAAACTTTCTAATACATCATCATGTATCTTCATATAACTTTATTTAAAACAAACTCTGAATTTAAAAAATATAGCTGGTAAAGAATATATATAGATATGCTTTCCTCTTTCTTCCGTTCTTTTTTTGCATTTGTACAGAATTAGCTTGGAAAGTAGTTTTACATTTATTGACATTTGATATCATTTTTAATTTGCATCTTGCTGCTTGATGACTCCTCTTGATGGGTACAGTATGACAACAGGTAATAGATACAATAACAGTAAAGCAGTCATCATTACTGCTGGGACTAGAAACCCTCATCGTTGTGGTGGTGTTGTTTTTTTTTTTTTCTCTTTCCTCAGCTGGAAAGTTTTGACATCTGCTGGTTTGGGACATAGCTGCACAGCTGTCAGCAGTGGGGTAGCTGCTTTCAGCAGCAGTTGGCGGGATGGCAGGGTGCCAGCTTGTACCATCTGTGCGCCTGACATTTCATTCTAATTAACAGTAGGGTTAATTGTTCTGGCAGGCTCAAATGTAGTGTCTAACATTACCCAAGGGAAACATGTACAAGTGCAGGAGTGGCAGGGAGCTGGGGACAGCGTTGCTAACAAACCTACTGAGGGAGAATGGTTAACAACTACTGATGATTTTACTAGCTGGCCACATGCAATAAGGCTGAGGTATTTTTTTATTCTGATGAATTATGCCAAGCCTGTAATGATGTAGAAGAAATCAAGCTTTGAAAGGCTGAGACTGCTGCCTTGGGGCAATTGAGAGGGAACAATTTGCATGTTATTACTGCATATTCATACCTAATTGTGTTAGGCTTTGCTAATAGAGCAGAATGACAGTATGAAAAATCGAGCAACTGCTTTATAGCCAACAAAGCTAGTGTTTTTTCCTTACACTGTGAGTGCTGAATGATCATTTAGACATTTAGTTGTTCAATATGACAAGTCTACCATTTGTTAGCTTGACATATAGTAATTTATAAAGGAGTATTCTAATTCTACTTTTAGTTTATTCTCATTTTATACAGTATTCATGGTAGCAATTTGAATGAGGATATTCATAGCTATTGTGAGTAGTTGTGATTCAAATAAAACTATTTTCTATGAAGTATTTCTATTGTTTTATGATGTATTAATTTTAATGTTTAAATAGCTTTTTCAGATGTTAATATAACTTAAATGAGAAATTGATGAGAAATCTCTATTACCATCATGCTGCTACACACTGATTTAGCAAATGTTTTTACATTCCCACTGACTCCTATTTCTAGAATGTTGGGGTTGCAGGTTAGTTTAGGTAGTTGTCAAGTAATACCACACCAGCTCTATATATTCTAAATCCAAAAATAGTGATATACTCAATTTTGGCTGAGTTACAATCCAGTATGTAGGTGTAAATATCTTGAAACATTTAATAGAATGCATTTTTGTCATATATATTTATGCAATAGTATAAAAATAGACCTGCCTCTTCAGGAGAATTGTACCTCAGTTACTGAAACTGAGGTTTATTAATGGTTTACACTCCAAAAGGTATAGAATCTCTTCTTTTTATTACCTTCTTTCATACTGTTCCATAGCATGACTAGAAAACATTACCATAGATCACATACATTAAAATCTCAGCAGTCTTTCAAAATCTTGAAATTAACTAGCTTAATTTTTATAAGTACTGAAAAAGTTGATAGTGATAACAGACATGATATAAAAGTCATGAAGGATGGCCAGAAAGAAGGTTTTCAATAGCTTTTAAGTAATTTTGAAATCTAATTTATTTGAAGATGTAGCAGGCCTAAATTGCAAAGTAAACTGATGATGAACTTTTCTCATAAGGAAATGCCCTTAGTTCATTAGTGTATTGGTGTTAATCTCAGAAACAGTAGATGAGATTGTCAAAACTTGGACACAACAGAGGGAATTAGAAGAAACTAAGGTGGAGTTTCTGTTGTATGTGTGCTTTATTGTTGTAAAATTAAAATAAAATGTTAATATTCCGTGTGAAACTTGAGATTCAAGACTTTTTTATATTACCTGGTAATTGTTGATCAATGTATGAATCTGGTTAAACAAATGTAACGCTTCATAGAGCAACATTGTAGTCTGTGTAGTTTATACTTGGTTTTATATGTAGTCAGCATAAACATTTGTACTCCATCTACTTTGTTTATATGCAGAATATTTCCAACTTATAATGAAGTTATTTCAGTAATATATATTTTTATGTCTACTACTGATATATTTTATGCAGGATATTTAAATACTGCAATCTGTGCAATTGATTATAATCTGCCAGTAGATCACTACATAATTGAAGTGCATGCAATAAATATGGTTACATTTTAAAACTGTGGTTATTTGTCAGGTTTTTTTTTTTTACTTTAGATGTGGAACCTTTCTTCCAAAATTACTTTTTTTTTTTGGTTGTTGTTGCTGTGAGGAGATACTGATTTATAAAGAAATAAGATGACATTTTGAAGACTGGTGTTGAGCCTCTGATGTTACAATTGCAGCAAGGGACAATGTGACTGCTGTAGTAGGAGTGACCTTAACAAAATCTCATGTGAAAATAACATCTCACTGGATAGATTTATAATTTTTACTTTTTAAATAAAACAAATGAACTGAATGCTTTATTTCATTTCAAAACCAGAAAGACTCAACTGGTTCTATTTACCTGGATATTACAAAGAATGTCACTGAATATATATGAACATCTTTAACAAATCAACATTCTGAAAATGCCTAGAGCTAATGTAATTTATTATGCATGGAAGAAGATGCTAAATATATTGGCCTTCAGCAGAAAATAATAAAATGGTTTGATTAGGTTTAATTTAATTATTGTTGTAAGTGAAAATCCTCTACTCCTGCCTTGTCTGTCCTTCAAAGAACTCATCATGGAAGAAAAGCAGTAAAAAATCCACTTACCATGGTACAAAAAGGTATGTCAGTCAAGGCCATTATGATGCCTGTCCACTCATTTCCTTGTCTTTTCTTCTTTATTTTTTGACCTGAAACAGCTGAGCTTCCATTCCTTGCCCACTGCACTTTAAGTATATATCTAATCCGGTGCCTTCCTCACTTCCTGGTGGAAAACAAAATAGAAAATCTGCCAAGGCTTTACAAGACTGAAACAATAAATAAACAAAATGCAAGATAATGGTTAATGTTCTTTCAGGATTTACCAAAGACGATTATTCTACACTGATGTTATTCTTGATTTCTAGTCTGGATGTATTTGACTCCTTATTCCTTCCTGCAGGTAGGTGAGCTCTCCATTATACATTACCTGTATCAAATTCCACATCTCATCAGAACTTTTTGTTACCACTTTCCATACAAAGAAAATATTTCTAGCCAATACTATTATCATTGCTTCATTTTCTCAGCATCTCTTAATATAATATACTGCAGTTTTAAATTTATAGGTAATCCCTATGCTGCATCCTTTCTAAGCAGGTTCTTGTTGGAGTAGTATTTTTTTTCCTTTCAGTAGGTTACTTTGCTTTCACAGCATAGTACTTCTTGTTTTGTCATTTAATCAGGCCTCTATGATATACTACTTTATCTTATAAAGAAGGTCCACATCAAAATGTCAGTCACTTCACTTTTTATATAGGAACCATATAAACATTTTCATAAAATACATTTTTGTCTTTTCTGTTATCACTTCAAAGTTATAGAAAATATTTGAAGCCTATACTCTTAAGATTTTTTTGGTGGATTTTAACAGACTGTTCTGTCTGAAAGGTGAAAAGAACAAGAGTTATGTTCAGTGGAATCCTACATCAAGAGGATTGTGAAATCTGGGTAGCCTGTATTTAGAGTTATTAGCTATTACTTGCTAAATCTTGGTTTCTACACTGCTTCCTTTGGTAATTTCTTTCACCCTACTTTGCAGTGTATGTTCATATACATTCCTGTTCATAATTTATATGTAAGGAATTCTGGTGAGCAAGCAGCAGATAGAAGAAATACAAATCAGGGAAACATTCACATACAGTTTTCATTGATGTATCCTTATCTTTTTCTTTTTTTTCTTCTACATACTACCTTTTAACAAATATATTTCATGCTATGCTGATTTTTAGATATTTCGGTGCTTATATCTAGATGCTAATTTACTTTGGAAACTTTTAGACTAGGAAAGAAGTGAACAAGTTGTCCTTATACTTGTCTTGACTGAAAAGACCTTTTGGTTTTGAAGAATTTTTGCTGTTCTGATTAGTGGTGGGTATAAAAATAAAACTGTCTCTGAGAGACTCTGTTATGCATGATGATGGATATACAAATAGCAATATTGAAAGTTTTTCTATCTCAAATTTTTCTCATGTGGGAGTACAGTTGAATCTTTTCATGCTGCCACATGAACAATACTGCAGTATGGAAAAATCATTTACTTGTGGGTGAGGTTGATACAATTTTGATACATGTGACTGCTTGGTATATTCATCTTTAATTACCATCTCAAGTTGTTTCAGAATTTTTTAAATACAAGGAATAATAAAAACAAGCCTCAGGAAATAGTAAAAATTCGGTTTGGCTGAAGCTTACTGAAATAGAGCTATATTGATTTTGGCTACTTCTCTTCCATTTATTTGGTTGATCTGAACATGATTTTTGTTATTTAATATCAATAATTGTATTATGTTATAGTTGGAAGGTATATTTTGGAATAATATTTCCCATACTAGAGAACGGTAGATTTTACTATAAATTGCAAGAATACTTATTGTTAGCTTGATGCCAACTATATATTTTTTTTAATATTCATAGTGAGTATTCACACTGCAAGGAACACGATACTAAACTGTGTATTTAAATCCTGATTATAACTTGCAAATTTATAATAAAATTATAATAACATGGACTTACAGAGTATTTGAATGGGCACCACTGAGAATGCATTCCATTTTCTTAATTTTCTTTATTCCTCTCATCAGATATTTATACATATTGATAGGATCCCCGTGAGCCTTCTCCCTAAGGATGTCAGGGTCTGGGTAGTTTCTGAGGAGTCAGTGTCCTCAACCTCTCTTCATAGGAGAGATGCTTCACTCTTTTATTCCTCTTTGTGGCTCATTGTAGGACTCTCTCCAGTATGTCCATTCCTCTCATGTACTGAGGCACATAATTTCCTGTTCTCACTGTAGACAGGTACCATTCCCCATCTACTACACATCTAACAAACCCTGCATCAGCTATAACAATTCCCGGAATTCTTACAGTTCTATCCAAATGGTCCCAGAATGGAGTTTAGTTTCACTTGAGAATTTCCAGAGGTTTTGTCACCATCTTGGGTTCAAATAGTCAACAGTACTTAAATTAATGCATAAAACTACATAGGTGAAATGGGAAATTGTAGATCTGAATATGAATGATTAATGAAACAAACTGTCAAGAGTTTGCTTGCTTGCCTTTTATGGATTGGAGCTTTACTGCAGCTATTCTGCATAAATATGCATATGAATTTACAATTATATTTTTTCCTGTTCATTATGTTGAATAGGATCAGGTAACCTGCTGTAGGGTGTCAGAAAATAAGGAAAAGCTGAGTTTACAAATAAAACCAGGAGTTACTTGGGACATTGTGAAAAACTTTGCAATAAAATGTCTTTTTCAGTGGTTAATGATGGAGTGATGTTGAAAAAAATTGCCCTCTAAATGGAGAACTCAAATCTATATTTTAGAGAAATGTTTTTAACATGGAACACAGCTATACTTTCCCAGGATAGGATTTGATCCTGTAAAAATTCTTTCTTTTTATTAGAGAACCACAAGTGATATTTTACTTTCCTTTTCTTTGAGCCCAAGAAGACTGAATGTTTTATATTGTGTCATTATTAAATAGGTGACAGTTTATATTTAAAAGCTTGAAATTTACATAAATAACATTATAAAGTATGGAGAACCAATAGAAAATTAAAGAACAATGGTTCATCTGTGACTTATTGGATCCATAATAAGGGTATGGGTATTCTTGCACTGCTAGATAGGGGATTTCTCTTCCTGCCTGTTTTGATCTTATCTTTTTATCTACTATATCCTTGTATCATCCTAGTACTTCAATTCTAGGGAAATTTGGATATGCAGCTTTTCCAAAGCTCCTATAATGACTGCACGCATTCTTCACAAAGAACAACTTTTGCAAAAGAGGAGTTCTGGCTTCCTCCTGGCTACAAATGTCCACATCTGGAATAAATCTAACTTAAATCAAGAAATAAGAGTCATTCTGTGCTTCTCAAATCTCTCTTTGCATGTCATGGCTAAGCCAAAATTTGACTGTGCCCATTGTCTTGTGTTCTTCTAGTAAGTGTCAGGAAAATTATTTGATGTGTTTGTGTGAACACTGAGTATTTTCCAAAGAATTTGGGAAAGTTTAAGACTGTATTTTAACTTCCGTATGAATGCAAGAAATAAGATTCTTAAATATTGGTAAAACTAATAATTTAGGGGAATTTTAATTCACTTTTCTGTTCACAGAGCACAGAATTATAATATTTTTCTTGCTGTCTGATTATCGGTAACTGGTCATGGATTCATTATTTTGTTTGACAAATATATGTATTTTTACATAAATAACCATAATACAGCTTTGCTTGCATTGCCATTATGCAAATTACATCTGTTTAAAGACATTTTGGCTGGAATAGACTTAATATTAAAAGGATATAGCTGTCTCTTTTTTTTAATTCCTATATCTCTTTATAATTGATTAATGTTCATTTGGATGAATAATTTATAACTCATATAGCTCCTGGCTTATTAATTGCTTAATTTCAGAGAAAGTAACTGAGTACTAAGGAGAAGCAAGTTGTCATTCAGAGGGACACATTAAATTTAAATACTCCATTGATGCATAGAGTAGAAGTCAAAGTACTTCATATGTGCTTCTTATATCTAGTATTGTACTTGTAAAAAAGAATAATGATAATGAAGATTAAAGGGTTTTAGGGGTTTTTTTTAGGTAGAAGAGACTTTTGATGGCATGTGATTTGGGAAATTTTATGATCCTCTGCTGGTTTTAGTTTTCTTTATTTGTCTTTATTTTGCATCATTGATTTTCTCTGCAGTAGGCCAAGCACAAAGAGAAGCAAATTGAATAAACAGTTCTCACACTTAATAATAAACAAGATTAAATACGCAAACAACTAAATGATAAAATTAACATTAAATTGTAGATAAGCCTTTTGCCTTTGCAGTTGAAATTAATCTTGTGATATGTTTAGATCAAAGGAACAGAATCTGAATCAACATTGATCTTCTGAGGAGGTTATGCAGTAGTTCTGCTTCACTTGAGAGCCTATGACATTTGCTAGACAGGACTTAATTTTCATTTTAGGTAGATCAAGGAGAGAAGTTGTTCCTCCTTATAGAGAAGTAGCTAGTGCTGTTTAACACTTGGCAGTTGGCTAAGAGTTGTGGTCAATGTATGAAGATGAGACATTTTTGGAAGATTTAGTTTTAGGAATTGCAAATAATAACTTCCCAGTATTTTTAATTACTATTTTACAAATGTCATAGCTAACTTCACCTTGTACAGTATGGTATTTATAGCAGGGTAATTAATGACAGAGAACATGATCATAGGAATCTTGTCTTATCTTTCTGTTGTAGTTAGTTTGCTGTTCTTTGAAAGAATTATTTATTTTTATTAGTTTATTATTTATTAGGAAGGAAGTACAAATAAAAGTCAAATAGCCTGCAGTTGAACTTTGTTTTGATCTTGACATTTGAAAACTGGGGAGTTTTTATATATCAGGGAAAGCAGGTAATGCTATATCATCTCCCTCTGCCAAAGCCAAGAAGTTGCTAACAAGATGCACATATCCTTTCCTTTTCTCTACTTAGAATGGATAGCATGTTCTGTAAACAGACGAAATGGTCCCAAAATAATTTGCATTTTCTGCATATGCAGTGCTTCATGCCTTGTATTCAAAAGCAGAAGGAAAAGACATTGGGAAAATTCTTCACTGCTATCCAGTATTGATAGAAAAAGCAGAATAACTTGCATGTCTGCTATCTTTACATTTCTCCTATCCTTATGAGCGCTGCAGGAATCTCTCTTTTCTAGCAAAGAAAGCAGATTGAGAAGGCAAATACTTTTGTGTTACCTGTGGTCTCAAACAGTAGGAGGTCTCCATATGATGTGACACCTGAAGGCCCTCTAAGTTCTGAGTCTATTACTAGACACCTGTCCAACTTCTTTTCCAGAAAGTGTCAGGTGTATACAATGGCTGGACTAGCAAGCATGATTGGCTCTCTGCAATCATCTTTCATAGCTCTGGCTATGAAGAAGAGGCCCTAATTCTCAAAAAAACCCTTACAGAGCAAGGTTCCCATAGGTCCCAGTGGTGTCTCTAAAAGGAGAACTGCAGGGTGCAGGCTAATTACCATATCATCCAATCTCGCAGTGCTAACTTATTTTCCCCTTGGACCTTTATTCTTTGCAGTGCCAACTAATTCTCCAATTATCAAGTGTTCTATAAAACAAGTAATTGCAGGAGGATATCTCTTGAAGATACAACAGCCTGCAGTCCAAATGTTGCATTCTTTAACCCTTCAATTCACAATGAGAGCAGCCTGTATCTTTGGCAGTTACTTACAGCATATAATAGATCTTTTCTCAAACTGAAGAGTGGCAGTTGACTGAAACCTCAGCTATTGTGATTTCTGGGATTAATGAGGCTCTGCTGACTATACACTACTTATGTTTTCTGATCTAGGATGAATTCAAAGTCAAGGAATCTCTCAAATTTTTTCAGGGAACTCAAAGCCCTACAACAGAGTCTGTATCTAAAAAGTGCCTCACAAATTGGTATGTCTAGAAGAGACTGCAGAAAAAGAGAAGTAACATAACAATGAATTGAATATGTTTTTAAAGAAAATGGAAGTATTTTTTTTAATATCAAACCTAATATCTTAACTCATGTTTAGCAGTCTGAAGTGGAGAAATTCCAGAAACTGAGTTCAGGTAACATAGATGAGGATAAGGAATCTCAGAAATAGCAGAAGTGTATAAATGTGATTTAAGGCTCAGACATTCTCTGTGTATTTTTATAGCTTTCAAGTGCCTTGAAATGTTAAGTAAAATAATATTGTTTCCTTCTTCAATAATGTTCACTGACTTCTATTCATATATGGCACAATATTAGCACATCTGACATTTTGGCATTTTCACAAATGTTTTCTGAGTTACATGCTATGTATTCTGTCTCTCAGATGCCAACATATTCATGTACAAATAAACAGCATATTATTTCAGAGCATTTGGTGAAAGGACTTCCAGAAAAATATTAGAAAATTATTCGATATAATTGTTTGAAGGAAGATTAAATAATGTGTAAAGTATTAAGTGCAGGAGAGTAGTCCAAGAAAAATGGAGCAGTTCACTGAAACATGGCTATTCCCTTTAACTGTCCCCTAAATCCTGTAAGTGGAAACAGACAAATACACAGAAGGCTAACTGGGAATGGAAAAATCTTGTGTTGAGAAGGAAGGCCCAAAATACATAGACCAAGAAAAACATTTGATAAAGTTGAACTCTCATGGTGAGCAAATTCAAGAATAGTTTTCAATAGTGGGAAGGCAGGTTTTGTATATCTGAAAATATTAAGATGAGGTGGTATTTAATGTCTTGTAGTGGGATAGCATTTGTAAACAGGAATGGTTGAGAGCAGCAGAGTGTTTTATTAAAGAATTTATAGCTTATTAGATGATAAAAAATAAAATTTAAAGGCATAAAAATGTAGTATTTTATCAGTTAAAGTTACTGTAAAGAGGTAGTAAGGTACCTGGAAAACACTATGAAATTTCTAAATCTTTTTTTCTTACAGAGGCACCTAAAGATTATTATCATAATTGATATGTTATGATAGAGCTAAAAATTCAGCCAAAATTTAAATTTACTGCAACTGAACCAATGTAGTGCGCAAATGTAAATTAATTTATTTGTTTGTTTTAGTTAACTTTTAAGCTAATTGTATCACTAATAAGTTAGTTTTAAACCACTTTACAAATACCGACTCCTTAAGGGAAGGTGGCAGGTAAAGGGTAGAAAGAAGTGTGAGTCCTCCTGGGTACGTCCTGCTTCTGTTGTGAACAAGCAGTGTTGGATACAATTGTCCAGGCTGTCTTTTGAGCTTCAAGGTTAACTAACAACTTCTTGTAGTTAGACTCCTACTGTTTCCAAGTTAATTGTTCCACCTTCTCACATTCATACAGAAATCATGCTTCCCTGGAAAGTCAGTTCAAGCTACCTGACATTAGACAGTATTTTCACAGGGGGAAAAATCAAGGCATTTTCTTAAAGTTCAAGAGACTATAATCTTAGAGAAGTGTGCTCTAAAAGTATAATCTTGAAAATTTCCTGGCTGTTTGTGTTTCCTTGCTATCATATGAAGGAAATAATTATTCTTTTAAAAAGGAAAATGGAATTCCTGATGGCATCTGACAGTAAGTCTAAGTGTTAGATAACAGGCAGGCTACATGGATATCTTCAGTCTCTCACTGTGTGGGGTAGTTTTCTTACAAGAAAAAAAAAGGCAATAGACTAGAATTCTCAATTCATGTACCAGTAAAATGGACAGGAAATTCCTACTTGATGTTAAGATCATGCACAGCTCTTTGTGAATGCAAGGCCTAAGTTCTGTGGTCAGTAGAGCTTCTATGTAGTATAGAGACACCTGTACAAATGTGGGAAAAAACATCAAATATAGCTCTGTTTTTCAACCATAGTAGAGTGCTTAGATTATTTTTTTTTTTAAGAAAGAATTCTTTAATTTAGCAAGCAACAGACAGTACTGATATTTCTACTCCTAATCTTTAGAGAATCCTTACTCTATTTTTAAAAAGTTTCTATCTAATGCATACAT
>NW_010273995.1:0-203 GCF_000690775.1 Eurypyga helias
CCGAGTTATCCAAAGCCCCCACCTCGGCGAAGATGACGCGCTCGGGGTAGTAGGGGATGGGGGGGATGCGGAGGTCCTTGTAGACCAGCGGGTTGCCGTGGAGGGAGGCCGTGCCGTTGATCCACACCGTGGCCACCACCTGCGGGAGGAAGGTGGCCATGGCCAGGGCCCCCTCCCCTCCCTTGGAGGCGCCCGCCGAGCCC
>NW_010273995.1:494-906 GCF_000690775.1 Eurypyga helias
ATGGGGATGGCACCAGGACATCCCCACCTCACCGGGACATCCCACTCCCTGGGACAACCCTGGACATGAGGACATCTCAGGGAGTGGGATGTCCCTGATCACCAGGACATTCCCAGATCACCGGGACATCCCACTCCCTGGGACAACCCTGGTCCCCAGGACATCCCCGGTCACTGGGATATGGCACCAGGACATCCCCACCTCACCGGGACATCCCACTCCCTGGGACACCCCTGGTCACGAGGACATCCCACTGCGTGGGATGTCCCTGATCACGAGGACATCCCTGCTTGCCAGGACATTTCCAGATCACTGGGACATCCCTGGTCACTGGGATGACACCAGGACATCCCGCTCCCCGGGACAACCCTGGACACAAGGACATCCCAGTGAGTGGGATGACCCCGTCCGC
>NW_010273995.1:1035-1252 GCF_000690775.1 Eurypyga helias
CGGGGAATCCCACTCCCTGGGACAACCCTGGTCCCCAGGACATCCCAAGTGAGTGGGATGTCCCTGATCACCAGGACATTCCCAGATCACCGGGACATCCCTGGTCACAGGCATGTCACCAGGTCATCCCTGGTCACCAGGACATGCTGCTCGCTGGGACATCCTCAGTCAACAGGCCACCCCCTGCTCCCCAGGCCACCCCCCGCTCCCCGCGATG
>NW_010273996.1:0-3263 GCF_000690775.1 Eurypyga helias
CGGAGTTAAACCACGACACTGTGCTGGTTTTTCAAATTTGAAATTCATACTCTTCAATGCAGTGCTGCTGCAAGTTTGCCTAAACTGTCTAACCAGCCAAATCCTTGTGTTTTCTTTTTACTGACAGAACATTGCCTTCCCTGCTGGTTGTCCTTTCCCTTGCCTGCTTGAGAAGCAGGAAAAAGAAAAAATCTCAGGCCATGCAACACATCATATCTAAAATTTCTGTGCTATAAATGTTGCTTTAAAACATAACAGATACAAAACAGCATAGTATTTTATAAATGCAGACTTCTGGGGAAAAAAAAAAAACAAACCACAAACCAGCATTAAGTCCAAAGGCAAGCCTACTGTGCAGACATTACAAAAAAGAGGAGCTGTCAATAAACATGTGATTTAAATTCAATTTAACATTCTTTCAGAGTCAAAGAAATAATCAATGCATTCTGTGTGCTAACTAAACAGATATAAGGGGCCAAGGTATTTATTAACTGTAAAGAATGGTTCATTGACAGGTTTATGCTGAGCTGATGTAGATTACACCACTGGTCTCAGCAAAGAACCATGCCACCAACTACCAGGTAGTTGGCAAAAATCATCTTGCAGTGGAGATTGTGGAGGAGTTTTATGGAAGAGTATGTCCATTTCTCTATACCTTGTGGAGAAAAAAAAAAAGTTTTAGTTGTTATGTGTCCTATTTTAGTAGTTTACAATACATCCAGGAAAAAAAATTAAGCAGACATATTCACACTTGTTTTTGACATCCTAAAACTCTACCCTTTAAAAAACGAACAAACAAATTTAAAAAAAAAAAAAAACACCAACCCCAAGCATTAATTGTTGGGTGTGCTGATTCTCACTGGGACAGGGTTTATTTCCTTCACAGTAGTTACCATGAGGCTGTGTTCTGTATTTGCCCTGAGAAGCGTATTGATAACGCTGCTGTTTTCAGTCATTGCTAAGGAGTGTTAGTACCAAGTGAAGGACTTGACCAGTTTCTGGTGCTGCACCTGTGTTCCCAACTTTTCCACTACAAGAAGCTGGGAGGGGACCCAGTCAGGACAGCTGGCCCAGGCTGACCAAGGAAGTATTTAGTTCCATAAAATGTCATGCTCAATATGTAAGCAGGGGGTTGGGCCAGGTTTTTTCTCTCTTTCTCTCTGTCTATGGCTCCCGGTCGGTGAGGTGAGCAGCTGGAACATCTGTTTTCTTGCACACTGCATGTTTTCCATTATGTTCATTACTTTTAATTCATTTTTTTTCATTCTATGACTCTATGATTACATATTATTAGTACTGATAGCATTATTGGTATCATTATTTTATTTCATTTACTTTCAATTATTACATTGTTCTTATCTCAACCCATGAGTTTCTTTGTCTTTTCCTCAGATTCTTCTCCTCCACTAGGCAGGAGGGATGTGAGCGAGTGGCTGTGTGGTACCTAGTTGCTGGCTGGGATTAAACCATGAACTGCGGTAATTTTGCTTGTTGTTCAGCTTGCTGGAAAGTAAGAATGCATTCAAGTATGCTAATTCTTACCAAACAGTTTTTCATATACTCAGGTATTTGAAAACATATGTTTAAAAAAATCAAGATATATTAAAAAAATCTACTAAACCTTTAAGAAAATAGAAATAACCAGTATTACAATTCTAATACATTTTAAATTTAACATGGAAAATCACAGTACATTAGAAAAGACCAGTTTGGTAAATTACCATCCCTCATCTTCACTGATCCTAGTGGGAAAAGAAACCACTACTTGTGCCAATATAGCCTTATTTGAAAGGCTGAGAGCGCTGGGTCTGTTTAGCTTGGAGAAGAGGGGGTTGAGGGGGGATCTTTTCAATGCTTATCAATATCTAAAGGGTGGGTGTCAGGAAGATGGGACCAGGCTCTTCTCAGTGGTGTCCAGTGACAGGACGAGGGGCAGTGGCCATAAACTGGAAAACAGAAGGTTCAACCTGAACATGAGGAAATGCTTCTTCACTGTGAGGTGACAGAGCACTGGAACAGGCTGCCCAGAGAGGGCGTGCTGGAGACTTTCAAAAGCCGCCTGGACTTGTTCCTGTGTGATCTGCTCTAGGTGATCCTGCTCTGGCAGGGGGGGTGGACTAGATGATCTCTAGGGATCCCTTCCAACCTGTGAATCCGTCAATCTGTGTGATTTGTTTTCTTTCTGGTATTATTCCTAAACTAGGTACCGACGCCAAACTAGAACTTGACTTAAGCTTGAGGGAATAATTGTCTTTTTGTTTTCTGGACTAATCTAATATTCCCCAAATGTCTAAACTGTGATTTGCATAGATGAACTGAAACTTATATTAAAAAAAAAAAAAAAATTAAAAATCTACAGTTCAAAAGTCAAAAGAGCTATAGGTTTTGTCTTACTAGGAAGCTAAACTTGAGGCTGACAGCAATGGATAGGTACTGTGTAAAAGCAAGAATTAGAGTGATTCCTAAATACCTCTAAGAAAAGTTTCTAGTGTTACCTGAATACACTGGTATAAGTTGTTTCATCATTAGAACATATTTTCCTGAATTGAATGACAAGATTTTGTGAGAAAACAAGGCTAACAGTATAGATATTCTAGAACAATGCAACAGACAGTAGAAGAAAGTTTTAGGAGCACACTGAATCCCCAGTGTTACACAGCCTGTTTAGAAAGATAGTAAGCAATCCAAGCTCCCTGTTAATGTATTTAAACTTGTTCACATACTTGATTTTTAAAATCTAGTGCTTTTCATGTTATTTTAGATGTGGTGGAAAATTATACTGTAGGTCACAGTGCTTCCTTAAGTGAGTTCTCTCACTCTTATGTTCCTGTCAGTTTGTGATGTGGCATGAATTAAGCCTTTATACCTCTTCAGCGCAGCAGGCTGCAAATTAATAGGTGCAAAGAAAGCAATAGTGTTCTGTGGATTAAGCATCAATTTACTGCTTGTGTATTTCTCACTTCATACATCGTTCATATGCTGGTGTAAACAGCTAAGTTGTCTCTGTGTCTTTAGAGCTAGCATAGGCAAGACATTACATTAGCTTAGTCACTAAACCTAGCATGATGTATATTTACCATGCTACTTACTTTAGGGTCAAAATCCTTGCAAAAGCTTTGACATACTTTCTGCATTCACTTAGCAATATATATATAATTATTAGCATGAAGATACTACAAAAGATGCATTTCAGATAGAATCATAGAATGGTTTGGGTTGGAAGGGACCTTAAAGATCATCTAGTTCCACCCCCCCTGCCATGG
>NW_010273996.1:3535-6354 GCF_000690775.1 Eurypyga helias
TCCCCAGAGCCTTCTCCAGGCTGAACAAGCCCAACTCTCTCAGCCTGTCCCCATAGCAGAGGTGCTCCAGCCCTCTGAGCATCTTCGTGGCCTCCTCTGGACTCGCTCCAGCTGGTCAGTATCCTTCTGATGTTGAGGGCTCCACAGCTGGACGCAGCACTCCAGGTGGGGTCTCACCAGAGCAGAGTACAGGGGCAGAATCCCCTCCCTCGACCTGCTGGCCACACTTCTCTGGATACAGCCCAGGATACGGTTGGCTTTCTGGGCTGCCAGCGCACACTGCCGGCTCATGTCCAGCTTTTCATCCACCAGCACCCCCAAGTCCTATTCGTCAGGGCTGCTTTCCTGAGATAGGCCTTCTTCAAATACAAACCTAACAATTTTCTCAAGATTTCTTTGTGAGATATTACCAAAAAATAAATATATTTATTAACTGAGCCTTAAATAGATTTGCCTTTGCATCAAGACTTTACCAACTTATTTTTTTGTTTTATCAGATTTGTGTCTGTCACCTCCATCTGTGAACAAAAGATTAACATACAATCCAAAGGAAAGCTGTGGTCCAAATTAAAGAATGAGGAAGTGTTTTGTTACATTTCTAAATGCTCTCAGAAGAATTACATTCATATTTCAACACTTGCCATTATTATATAGGCCAGTACTTGTGTAAAGAGCACAAGATACTGATGCAACTACCATGCATTTACCAGGAAAGACGAGAGCAGGCCAGGCTTCACTGCTGTCCTTTCACAGTAAAGGTAAATGCACCGAAACAGTCCATTTTGGGGGGAAGAGGAAAGGAGAGGAGACATGCCTGCTGAAACAAAGCAACCACATTACTGATGGTGGTAATCCTGTGGGCTTAGGACGTTTTTGTTCACTCCGTGCCAGTGGGAGGGCTGACTGACAGAAGTGCACTTCCCAGGCTCATTTGGGATATCACCCTTGAAAGGCTCTTCTGACCTAGAGCACCAAATTCCCCCACTGCTACTCCAAAGGTCAAATCTCCCAGCCCTTCCAACCCAGTGTGAAGCTGTTCCCAAGACTTCACCAACTCCTTAAAATCTGCAATACTATACCCCAACATACCCCCAAAAGTTATTCTCATGTTAGATTCATTCGTGTCTCCCAACTTCCCAACTCAAATCCCTTATTCCATCCATCATCCTCTTTCTTCCAGTGCAATGCCAGCAACTAAGATATCACACGCAAATTCCGATGTTACATTTCAGCTTATATTTGAAACCACTACTTGTACACTTTGTCCTTTTCTTCATTATGGTGATTTTAGCAATTAAAATCTGAAGGTGCCACATTGCGACTAGCAGACCTCATCTCCTTATGAAATATAGATCATAATAAAAAAAAAAAAATCACACATATTCCTCTGTAACAAAACAGTTTTAAAAAAATAAAACTGCCCTTAGGATGCTAACAGGAAAAGGAAGACAATGGCCAGGATGAAGGAAAGAAATGTAGCCCTGTCTTAAAAAAACACACAATTTATTTATAGTTTTGCTTTCCTATCAGTAGTTGTCAGGTTTCATCCTTCCTCCAACAGAAATGTTAGGAAGGAGGGACTCTTCTCTACCTGTCTCATCTGTGTTGTGTTTTCCTTCTATGGACTCCAAAGGTACCGAGCAATCTTCACTGCCTTTTCCCAAGTCTGATAACAATTTACTTACAACTGTGGATAATTCATTTTTTCAAGCAGGCATTTCAATGCCTGCAGAAAATCCATTTTTGAACATGATGATTTTGATAAATACAGCAAAGTACAAGATGCATCACTGATGAGATCAGCTTATTAATCCTTATTATGGGAAAACTGCAGGAGTGAGAAAGCTGTTTATCTGCATATGTTTGGGTATAGCAACTGCTATACCGAAGAACTGGGTATAGATACTGAATTAAAACATGCTATTTCCCACTCAGGGTATTTTAAGACTCTGGAAAGCAGTACTTTAAGAGCTAGAGCATACCAGCTGCCTGTATGACATGTTTAGTAAATGTAGCTGGCATCCTATGTAAAACACTGTGCTTATTTTCTTTCTAAATTTCCTGTCTGTGAGTGAGGTAATCCTTTCTGAGACTGTACTTAACAACTCTGAAACATGGGAGACATTCATTTCAAGATTACAGAAGTCCACGGGCTCTCAAGTTCAGCATATTGTTTGAGGCATATTGTTTTCATCCCTTAATCTACTAGAAACCAAGGGAAAAAGGACAAGAAGATCAACTACAGTGTGTCAGTAATTGTTTGGGATATGTTTTGCAATATCTTAAGCGTAAACCATTGAACATGGCAGCAAACGCTGTGGGGGATGCAGAAACAGGATATATTGGTGGGAGGGAAAGGGAAGGGAGCAGGTGTTGCCAACAGAAAAAAGGTAGGATCAAACAAACATCAGATCCAAAGGCAGCAATTGACATGACTCAGAAGCAGGGGGAAAAGATGTATTCCACTGAGTCTTTTAAAGAGACATGGCATCTGCCATATTATTTATTTTAGGGATTCTTCTATCTTATTCAGTTTGCAATATATGAATGTCTACTGATGATGTATGTTGCAACAAAAGTCTGAAAAAATGGAATATGGAAGAAATCAGTATGCAAAACCATATTTAATGAACAGAACTTTAATTCTAATCTGGTAAATTAACATATAATTAATTTGGGACCAGTGCTGTTCAACATCTTTGTTGATGACATGGACAGTGGGATTGAGTGAACGCTCAGAACGTTTACCAACGACACCAAGCTGTGTTGCGCAAAAGCACAATTAGAGGTTGGGTGGAGTGGACAGAGAGCAGCCCTGA
>NW_010273997.1:0-369 GCF_000690775.1 Eurypyga helias
TGCGCATGCGCAGGGCGGTGCCTGGCCCCGCCCGCGGAGAGACGCTCCTCGTCAAGGGGAAAAAGGCGGGGTGGGAGGAACTGGAGAGGACAGTGAATTTTCACCCTGAGCGCCTCCTGCTGTGGTCAAAAGGGCCCCTAGATGTGTTCCCTGGCAAGAAGTGAACAGCCACCCGCGCTGAGCAGAGGCAACACTTGGAATGAGGCACCAGAGCTATCCCGCCCGAGGAGTTCCCACACCGAGATCCAGCCACGGCAACGGCAAGGTGATGCTAATGCCAACTCCAACCCAGGATCCTCAGTGTTAAAAGACCAGAATAGCAAAGTTTTCACATGCAGCGAGCAGAGGAAACCAAAAGCATCCTTCTGG
>NW_010273997.1:400-18872 GCF_000690775.1 Eurypyga helias
GATCAGTTTGGGAAGAGTCCGCTCCAGGAGGCAAAAATGCACCACACACTGTGTTCTAGAAAAGTCAAACATTTTATTGTCATTTATGAGTACACCATTTGTGATTTTAGAAATACAGACTCTTTGCAAAGCACTTCAATACAGGTGCCTTCCAACTGCTAAAACCTACGTTATTCTACGTCTTACAAACCTTTTCTATCAGCAATTCAAGTTTGGTCTTTGCTGCAACAGGTTCTTCAGAAGATGCAAAGAGACAGTCCTAGACTGCAAGACAAGCGAACCCAGTTTCAAACTCCACCTGCCAGCGAGCCATCAAAACAAACACTTCCAGATACTGCCAAGTCTATGACCTTTCTGCACTTTGTGCCCATAACGGCATTCCCTTCAGAAAATTTTAAGTTGGAGGATTTTCCAGTTAACCATCAGGTGGTATTTCCATTACAGCATTCAGGAGCTAATAGATACATTGCAAGTACGAGTGCTTACCAACAGGTTATGTTTACACAAACCCCAGAGACCTCCAGAAACATTCAAGGTTAAAATCAACAGTTAACAGTTGAAAAAAATCTGTACATATTTTCAGTTGTAACACGAGGAAACACTGCAGTATCAGGGTTTTGTGTTCCAGCTTCAACAGTGACAACTGTGCTAGTCCTAGTATTCTACATGTTTCCCCCTTCCCCCCCATTTAAATTTTATAATCGCAGTCTGAATATACAGCTGTACTTACAGGAAATATTAAACAATGCACAGCGCCTTAAGCAAGTTCCATGTCTGGTTTTCAACAAACCATATAAAATATGTGACAAAATAGTTTAAAATTGGTCCTGGATTAGGATTACTTACTTTTATACAGCTTGGAAGCACTAAAATTTAATGACAGACATTTATTATTAGCCAGCACAAATTATTCCGTAGCTTTTTTGTTTTGTAAAGAGTGTCTTACAGTATCATGCATGAAAAAGCAAGCTGCTGCTCCCAGGGGCAAACAGGGAGTTTAGGCTCAACCCTTTCTCCTCAGTTGTTACTCCTCCTTTCATAAACTAATTTCAACATAACCAAGAACAGAAGCAGCTGACTAGCAGAACAATGAAGTTCACCTTTTACGCTGTGACCCGTTCTTAAAGTAATGGGGTACTTTGGACCTTTAGCATAAGGAAGGTTCAATAAACACTGCGAAGGGTTTTTACATTCTTTGATTTAATTTACACCTTTAGAAAAAAAATTCTGTACTTTAACTCGCTAACTAACAAATCATCATCTGGAGACCGTAGTACTGAAACAGCAAGACATGTGCAATCTCAGGAACATCCAATTACACTGTCCTTTCACCCAAACAATGATTAGTAGAATATTGCATCAGTCCTAGATAAACAAGACAGGACAAAAAGCTCATTTTAGAAGAGCATTAGGATTCAAAAAAAAAGGCTTTTATAATTAGCAAAAAGAATCCACACACAAATATTCACAAAGGACTCCTCACATGGACTTTATCACAACAAATGTAATCCAGCTGTATGTCTTGGAACCAGACTTTTTATTGGTACAGAGCCATTATCTCTTCAGAGACCACAGTTAGCAGCTCCATTATTAATGCCTCAACATCTGGCTATTTTGACACATGAAGCTCCCTCCTGTCAACCAAACACTCAGCTGAAACAGCCCAGGTGGACCACGAGCTTAAACTGTCCACGCTCTAAAACATTCCAGACAGCAAAAGGCTGGCTTTCATCTTTGCATTACCTCACCGGGGCGGAGCCCCCTCCACTAATGCAATATTCCAAAGACCATTGCAACGCAGACTGTCGAGCCAGGTCTCAGTTGAAAGCTACCACCGCCAAAGCCGCACGGCTTGCTTCCCCCTCCACCCCCCACGCCGCTAAGGAAGAAAGTTAACAAGACCACTGTCCGGTGTGGAAAGCAGGTCAGTAGAGACTCCAGGTGTGGCTTGAGGAATCCTCGGTACCAAGCCGCTTTCCACACACACAAATTCAGTCCATCTTCTCTTTCTGGACCAGCTTGGGTGCATCTACAAAATCCTTGCCATTGTAAAGGATGATGGCAAATGTTCCAAAGCTTGCACTTCCCCAGAAAAGCACATAGGCCAGTGTCTCAGTCCATGTATCACCTGTTAAGAGTCAGATAAACATGTTAGTTCATTACCTCAAATTACCAGAGGGGTGGTTTTTTCTTTTAGGCAGAAAAGCAAAATATTTCAAACCTTCCCTCAGAGATCCACTGTCAACTTAAGTTACAAGTCCTCCATGGGTACTGGGGTCTTTTTTTCTATTTCCTTACCTAGGAAAACTGTGTTTGCCACACAGTTCTTAGAGCACTTTGATCAGACAGCCGCTGAAGTCTGAGTTGAGAACTCCACTGGCACTAGTGTTAGAAAACGCAAGGCGAAAGCAGAGTGCAGAAACCTTCACAACTCGACACAGATTTGGGTGAGGGGGACATCCATCAGAACCGTCTTACACCTAATATTGATTTCTTTGAACTTTCTGCCCCAAATCAGGTAGGTGCAACTACATTTGGGGGCAATTAACTGCCCCTTAAGCAACTTCTACAAAGGTTTTAACATTTTCTGTAGTACCTCAGGTTTTTCCAAATTAATGATACCATGCTAACCCTCAATCTCCAGAGCTATGCTCAAACATCTTTGAGTATGACTGAGAAGCAATTCCGCACTGAATAATTTCTGGTAAGCATTTACAAAGAGTTCACATACAAGTAAGCTAATTTTGTGAAACTGAATTCAACAGTGACTTACCAGCCATTAGCAAACAAATAATGCACATGGAGAAAGCAACCACCATAATAATAGGCAACTGGGGAAAGAGAAAAAGAACAATCGCTTGATATAGTAGCACATATTCCTTCATTTTCTTTAAGACAGGTCATCCTGTAAAATATTTACTTGCTTTGCAATGAAATTGCTTTAAATTCCTAATTCACCTGCTGTCAGGTACAAATAAAACTGTAGATAGCTCCAAAATTTGGAAGAGTGTTGGATAACTAGGTTAAAAATTAACATATACCTTCTATTAAAAGAGAGGTTGAGGTTTATGTATTGTTAAAAAAAAACCCAAAAGCAAGACACCAGTTAAACCTGTAACGTCCCCCCCATTTCAAAAAACAGAAGGGGACAAAAAAATAACAGGGGACAAAAAAAAGGGTTTTTTTGTGTTACAGTATGCATCTGCATGAAGTACAAGATCTTCGTAAGCTTCTTCTGCAGAAGGAAAGTCGTTGATGGCGACTAGTAGAATCTCTCCCTTCCCACTTGATGAAGCAGATTAAAAAAAAAGCAAGCAGCAGTTTTTTCAATACCTCAAGGACACTCCATTTTCTGTCAAGGGAACAGTCTGGGTTTAGTCCTACAAGCAGGTATCACAGAAACATAACCAGATTATAGGGTTGCTCCGTTACTAAACAGACATGTTCTACTTAGTCCTACGAAGCAAGTGACTAAAAGGCTGTGTGTGTTTCTCCAGTCGTGTATAAGGTCTCCATACTCACAGCTAAGAACTTCCAATCTTTCTTGACATGTAGAGGACTAGCAGGTTCTACTTCATCCACTGAGTAATTTCCAAGGAAAAGATCAATCGCATCCTGGGAGAGCAAGGGAGAGCACGAGTTGGAACACACAGCAGTGTCTACTTCACACGCTTCCCCACTGTTAAAAACCAAACTCACTTGTCTAAATCCATCAGAAAAGTTGTTTTTGTAGTAGCGTATTAATGAGTTCCAGCCATCCATTATTAAGCCCCACTGAGTTCTCTTCCCAGTTCTGCAAAAATATTTAAAATAGGTTTATAAATGCAGGAAAATGATTTTCAGATTTACAGCTCTTTCATTGTTCAAATGTGTGCATGTTTAATACCTGCATGTAAATACATTTATCTAGTCCTGCCTCTGCATTATTACCACAGGTAAAAGTTTGAAAGTGAAATGGCACTGCTCTCCATCCCACAATATAAATGTGCCTCAAAGCAGCACATTTTCTTGTGTTGGTTTTTTTTCCCCCAGATAGCCTTTTCTCCTTTCATAGAAACAGAGTGAAGAACAGTGTTCCGTAGGTTTTAGTCTGACATTTTACCAGCTGAACCACTGCAAAACTCATTAAATCCAAATTAATAGCCTTCTTATATACAAAAGACTTCAGGAAAATCCCAAACATAGCCCAAAACCCAGAAGGCTTTTACAAAAAAGGCTGACTTACCTTGTGTAATCTGTCTTTAAGGCACCAGTTCCAGCATATTGTTTGGCACAAGCATTGGCATTATCAGCCCATGCTGTGAATAGGAAAACATTAAGATTTAGGAAGTCACGTACTGCCATTTGGAAAAAAGTGACTGTTTGAACCTATAAACAGCCTACCATTTTTGTAGATTTTTTCAAAGTCTGCTTGCTCTTCAATTCTCTGTCCAACATGCAGGACACCTAGCCTCTAAAACAAAAGAGCATATTGAGCCTTATTAGTAGTAGTTTGCTAGAAAAACTAGGATTTGATTTCAGCTATACTTAAACGGGAGTCTGCCCAGTGCATTTCAACTCAAGTATGCAAGCTCTTCCTGTAGTGTTTCTGTGTCAAGCAAAGCCTCTCTCCTCTTCCAACTTATTAAACCCGAACAAAATATTTACCTGAAGCTGGGCTTGAAGAGATCGGCGTGCTAACAAGCTCTGAATCACGTTGGTCCGATCAAGGCAGTCCATGCAGTTACTGCGGAATATTCCTTCCTAGAGTCACAATTTTGCCATCGGAGTCAACTAGAAAATAGCTAACACATACAGTCCACTTAAGTATTTATACATCACAATCCATGTAAAACCACACGATTTCAGAGGCAGCTATTCTGGCAACCAAGAGGCAGTTGTCTTGAGCATACTAAGTGTTCTTAGGTGTGTATTTGAACTTTGGTGCCCTCCCGAATTTTCCCCCTCTCACACTGAAGAACAGCATCAATACAGGAACACTGAGTAATGTCAGGGCAATATTCACTCCTCATTTAGACAGCCAGCAACATTGAGTTACGTGCCACTGGGAAGAGCAGCTTCTGGTGCAGAATCAGCAGCTTACATTTTGGTTTTTTCAGTTCTTAGAGTCCTAGCTCCACAGGTATCAAGATCATTAGCAAAGTGTAACAGCAGAAGTAACGAGATTTGTATACATCTGGTCACCCAGTTCAATCCAGTCACTGCTGCACAAAAAGTCTCACTTCTTCCAGGAAGGTGCTCAAATCTTTAAGGCCACTGCTGAAAAACTGCTGTCACTTACTCTTCTGTTATGTGAACATCTGGGGGAACCAGATGTTCCCTCTAGCAACTGCATATACTGTTACCTCAATCTTTTTGGTCAACTAAACCAGGTGTTTCTAGCAACTGATAACAAACAGCTCATTTTAAATACCGAATTGCATGTTTTTTGCTGATCTTAGTGCTTTAGGCACAAGACTTTAGGAAGGGGAAGGAAGCAATCGGAAAAGCAGAACAAAGGAAACTGTTTCCCTAACAATCTACATGTCTACAAGTAGCAAAGACCAAGCAGCGCTTAAAACGACACACTTGTGGGATTAAACAGAGATTGAAGGCGATTTGGACATTTAGCCTACTTTTATGTGACTAAAAAAAACGAGCATTCGTTTCCTTGTGGGTTACTTATGTTAACAATCAGTGCTGAGGTTTGGTGCTGCAACATGTTAGGAGAGCAGATGCCTGTGGAAGGAGCACCAAGTACTTGACACTATGTGGGAGAACAGCTTGCTGCCAGCATCACACAGATGACTACTGGGTGAAGTACACATCACCGTAAGGAGGCTTCTTTTAAAATAGCTTGAGTTGTATGCATGCTCATTTGTTTCCCTAGCCTTTTACCCGAAGGTAAAGGCAGCTCGAGTCACACACAACACAGGGTTGCAATTCTCAGAACCATTTTATCAGGACACTTAATCTTACCCACCACCAGGTCTCCAACCTCGCAAGACCCTCTGGTCTGCTACCAGCAAGAGACCAGAGATACAGAAACACTAATGCATCTTCTTTACAGAAGATGAGGCATGTTTGCCGTGCCTCAGCTCAAGGCAACAGAAACCATGAGAAAAGCGGTCTCATTTTACCAGTACAGATGTTACAGAACCACAGAGCCTTACCTAAACTCATCTTGCTGTTCTGCTAGTTGATCCATCAGTATCTGAAGTCGATCCCACCTCATCCGACTGCACTCTTTATGAAAGTCAAATGCTACATATCTGCAGAGAGAAGCATCTTTTCAGATTATGTACATACAGCAATGAAGGTCTCCGAAACCCCCCCAGGAATGGGAGGATGTATAAAAACAGGTAGTGACAGAGGATTTGTCTTAATTTTGAGATGGCTTTCAGCAAGTACCTGTGGATTTTGTCAGTGCTCTGTGACCTTTCTGAGGCTGCACCCTCAGTGTGCATGGTGACAGCACTCACATTTCTTTATAAGGTGCCACTAGTCCAGGAAGACACACATTCGGTTCCAAGTTACTCTTTCTACATTCTGGCTAACATTTTTCCTCCAGGAAATAGAGAAGGGCTACACATCTGATTTCACCTCTTTTTCCTACTAGGATTCTTTTGCCCTTCTCTCTTCCAAGCAACTGCATGTGGACCTTCAGTTCACTTTGAACTAGACAGAGGTGTTGAAATGCAACCTTCATTGCTGGCATGCAGCATAATTCCCCCAATAGCTCTCTAAAAACCCAAGACAGGTTCTGTTTAAACAGTTAACCTACTCTGTCATAAGAAAATTAAACAGCTATTGACTTGGAACAAAATTTTAACAGCCAATTCATTTCTGACAAGCAGTGGTCTAGATTAATGCCCTGTAATTCACAGCAAACATGAGACCTATGCTGGATCAAACACCACCACATTCTTATATTCCTCCCCTTGAGTATTCATAATCCAAAAGTTATTATTTGCCAAGTTTTCCAGACTATTTGCATAAAGAAAGATGTTACATATATGCTGAAGACTCAAGTCTTAGCCTGGCAGGTAAACACCACCTAAACTGATGAACAAAGAAAAAGGATTTTGACAGAATGATGCGAACAGGGCTGGCAAACACTGCCTTTTAACATAGACAGAACACACCCTGACAGAATTTTACATTCTCGTTTCCACGAGGTGACTTTACAGCAAAAATGTAGAGTATTCCACAAGCTTTGTAGAGCTAAGGTATCAGCACCAGCCTGGGTGCGAAGTGAGGACAGAGCTCACCTCAGAAGTGGTCTTTAATACAAGACAAAAAAATCCACACCCACACGCCCCTGAGGGTAGTAAAAGAAGCACACAGACATCTATAACTATCCTGGTGAAGGCAGCAGCAGGGCATCACACACGCAGAAAAAGAGCTTGGAAAAAATCCAAAGTACGTCAGGATTTATATGGGCATTGATTATACTTTGCAATTGCTTAGTTGTGCTTAGACAGAAGTGATACTTTATTAAAACACGATGCCTTTTCTCTTACAGTAGGATTTTGCCCTTTGACATACATGAGTGACAGTAAACTAAGTAGTAACTTCAAGAAAAAGGCAGAGGTAAGTCTCTGTGGGAGTTGGATGCCAGCCCTCGCTCTAGAAGCTAGCGAAAGCAAGCTCAGGCAGGCTGTAAAAGTTGTGTACTGCAGTCAAGATTCCCACAGAGATGGAATTTCTCTTGTGATTGAAGTGCATTCTCCACTTTCTTGGCTCATTGTTACACTGAGGTCCAGACATTTAAATGACATGTTCCCTTGCTGTTTCCTCCTCTACCTCAGTACTGTTTTGCTCCCACGCAGCACTGCCATGCTATGTCAATGTAACCAAGCCCTTTTGCCAGAGGCTGGTTCTGCAGGGCATGATTCCTTTTTCCTGGAATGCAGCAGCTCTCCGCAGTTCCCATAGCATACTATTACTTTAATACTGGCATTACCCTTGCCTCTGAGCTCCTTTCTTTATTGTGCCTGTCTCCTCTCTGTCCCATATTCGGTCCAAGTCTCACTTCTGCTTAGAAAGTGAGCACTGAGGTAGGGGCATTGGTGACATGCAAGTTACTTCACAAAAATAAAACTCAAACAAATCAGAGTTGGTAAGGGCCCCCAAAGAACTGATCACACTGGTGCTCAGAGGCAATGCTCAACTCCTAAAAACCAGAATGTATCATTTCACATGTACCTGACCATTCCGTTTGCCATGCTGTTTACCATTTTCGCAAAGGTTTGCTCAAGAGGCTTCTCTGAACCTTTTTGGTTAACCTGGGAGAAAGAGGAAAAAAAAAAAAGATAGTATTACTCAAAATCCTGCTTGAAAAGAACAAGAGCCTTTTCAGGAAGAGAAAAGTAAAAGCATACCAAGTTGACAATCATTTGCTTTCCATAACTAATTATTTGCGAGTCAAAGTGTCTTTGGAAGCCATCCATCTAGAAAAGAAAGGAAGTGTGTTGACAGGCGTACGCTGCTATTAAGACCTGTGATTTACAAGAAGCTATAATCACTTCTTGATGATACCACAGAGGTAGTTTTATAACCAAGAAGAGTGTTTAATGTTCTCTATTGTGCTAATACACCCCTACTTTCATCCCCCCCAGTCCATTCAGCTCTCCCTAAACATGCCACAGATAACCAGTATTCTGTAGCTACTGAAACTGCTGCAAACAAGAGCCAGACAGAAAACTATCCCCCCACTGATGTCTGCATTTCATTTCCCAGGCTCTGACCTCATCTAAAAGGAGCACAAGGCTCCTCGCTACTACTTTTTTAAAAATAAAAGCTCAATCCAGTACTGCTGAGATTTATTCTTCTGCGTCTGTCACCCTATTTCACACCCAGAGAAATGCATTAAAACCCCAAGAGGCAATGAACACTCACATACATGATTCACTGACTTGCTGATCTGTGGCTTTGGTTTATACTTGAGGTTTGGTCTTTGAGACCAGAAAAAAGGAATTGATCCACGGGTCTGCAACAGAATGGAAACAGTTTTAAGCAACAAAACTTGCAAACTCATTTGTCATTTAGAAATCAAGCAGACTGGGTTTGTCTGTGTGCATGTTTGTCTGTGAACACCTCGTATATAACCTGTAAACAGTTCTCTATCTGCATCTTAAGCCAGCAGTTCCTTACACTGACTTTACCTGAACAAACGATGCTTTGCTCCCCTTGTAATGCACAATTTGTTCTGTTTCAACAAAGTTAGCAGCATGTCCTTCTGAATCAATACCTGTGTAGGAAAGAGACCTTGTTAACCAGCTCAGACTGGCTGCAGAACCACCATGGTGTTATCAGCAAAAGGCTTCCTACCCTCCCCTTTTGAGGGCCCACAGAAAACAAGATACCACAGAGCTGCCTGAAGATGGCAAATTAAACACACCTTAGGCAAAAGTTTAACACGATCTGTATGAAGTTTAGCTCGAAGCACAGTTGTGCTGAACAACATTTTGATATTTATAGTCCTAGAAACAGAGTAACAATACAAAAATCAAACATGAGTGCTCTGACACTGAAGTATTCCCAGTTCAACTGGAATGGTACTGCAGAAACTGACCAATTCCTTCAAAAGCTGTGATGTTGGGACCAAGAACAGAGAAAGTAATTTAAACCCATTTCTCGGCTCACTTTTTAACTTGAAGCAATTAGAGAACAGCACTATTCAGGGCTCCCCTGCCAGCACTCATGATGCTCTTAATTGATTTTTCTGCTGAGGCCAGAAGGGCTACTACACTTGCATTTAACTCCAGTGAAAAAGGTGAAGTGTTATAAAGCCCTACAAAACTTCTGCAGTTATGTGTAGGAGGAATCAAGAGGAGTCAATTTTAACAAATACCAGAACACGCTTTGGTTCTCCATACAGGTTCCTCGTATTTTCTTTGGAGCAAAGCCCTCGAGACACACTGTTAAGCACTTTTTTTGTTCAAGTCGCTATACAGCAATTACTCCTAAAAGATAAGTCACACATATCTGGAATTGCCATTATTTGTCAAATAAATCAATTTGCTACTTTACCTCTTACGTAGTAGCGTACACCAGCCCTGAAACAGCTTCTTCTGGAAACAAGGAGCCAGTCGAAACACTTGCCGTTAATAGAACAGGAGTGCATAGTGATAACTAATGAACAGCACTAAGGAAAAACCCCCAAGTTTCATTGGGCTATTTCTGATATATAAAGAAGTAGGAAACATCAAGGAACCAAGTGACCGCATCCAAAGAAGCTTGTAAACATTCTGCACAGCAGTAACAGCTGAACATTAAACTTGAGTAACTTACTAGTCAGATCGGCACGTGCATCACGGACAGGCAATCCAGGTTCCCCACGTAGGATTCAAATGGGCCATAGAGCAGCGGTGTCCCCTGTGAGCACCTCTGCTAGGGCACACCGACCGCAAGCACAGAACATCAATTTATGTGAGTGTTTGTGCTAATACTCTTTGCGAAGAATGCAAAGCCGTAACACAAATTGGCCCTGCATAACCCAGAATGTTCTCGCAATTCAAAACTCCGAAAGTGACCCATTTCTCTGCTTTCATGGGAAATTATTGCCAGGCCCTACACACCCTTTAATCCAACACCTGTACAGCCAGTTTCCTGCAAGAAAAAAGTTACTGCTAAACTTAACTGTTCAGTAAAAGTCAGCCCAGTTTCTGCCTGCAACCTCTGTCCTAACTTACATGGCAACTTGCTATTGGCTGCTTCCACACACACAACAAGGAAAAGACATTTAGGCTTGGGATTTTTCTTTTTGGAGTAGCAAGGGAAATATTAAATGTAGTTTAGGCTTTAGGTGATCAAAGTCTCAATTACCCAGACCCATTATTTCTCATCACTGCAAGCTCAGAACCCCAGTCCAGATAGCTGAACAAAATACATGCAGGCTTATAGGGGAGAAAAAAAGAATCTTGGATTCTATTAACTGCTAGTGGCACTGTAATGATTCTGCTTAGGGCTCTTCCTAGCCTTTTCATCACTAAAAATCCAGTTTCTTTCAATTCCTGGGGTCTCCAAGGTTGTTTGGTTTGTATTAGAATTACAGATTACCTATGCTAATTTATATAGTGAAAACAGGACAGAGGAAGGTGTTAATTGCACTCCATCACTTGCTAATTGCAATCCACCCAGACTTTTCCACCCAGGGCCTGCAGGATAAGGATTAGGTTGCTTTGACAGGTCCCTCTTGCTATCTTTCCTTGCCTCTCCACCTACTCCACAACATTTTCCATTAAATGAAGAAGGACTGGAGATCTGCCAGCTGCTAACAGTCAGGAAGCTGTTCCCTGCACAAACTCAAGGTGCCTTTGCAGCAGAGGAACCATGGAGAACGCAGCATGAGTTGCCCTGTCCACTCTTGCCACTCGTTTTCACACTGCCACTCCAGGAGCACCTGGGACTTACTCTTGATCACACACTGCATAAGGAACACTGACTCCAGAAAGCATTAGGCTGACTCACAGCACACACCCCTTTTCAAAAATAAACTCACAACTGCTTTGCTAAAACGGCTGTCACCCAAAGCATCAGTGCAGGAAAAGCAGCTGGCTAGGAAAAACATTACAGGAGCCTGCAGCAGAACTCCGTATCCTTTTATTCATCAACATCCATAAGCTCTCCCTCAAGTCACCACTCTTCTCCCTTATTTTAAGTCCAAAGTAAATGCTATCTGAAGGTATCCTTATAGCAAGATAGAAAGTACTAAGGCTGACGCAAGATCATTTGCCATATTCCTCTTCACCTTCAGTCCCATTGGAAGACAGTTATGCAAATCATGCCTGTAAAATTCAATACATTCAGCCTTAAAAGCAGAACATTCAAGCGAGTTAACATTGAGTGGGATATCAAGCAACCTGTAATGCTCATATCTGAACAAACTAACAATTCTGACATCGTGTTCTACGTTATAGACCTACAGTTGCCAACAAAGCCAATAGAGCAGCCTCAGCAACAGCTGTTTTGCTGTTAGATTACCATATTCAGCACTGAGCTTCACACCATAAAAGGATACATCCGTGCATCACCGGCATAGCAAACCTATGGATCTGAAACACACGCAACACATTAAAATATTACACACCAACAGCCAAAACTGGTGAGTGACCACGCTTTGTCTAGGAGGGTTTTTGGGGTTTTCATTTTGACAGTTCTATATACTTTATATCCTTTACTCATTGCTTAGGGTGCAGTAATTCTGAGGAAAAAAGCTCAAGGAAAACAGCAACGTATGTAATCTGTTCTAGCAGCGGGGCAAAAGTGACAATGCAATCCTAGTTAAGTGACCCTCACAAAAAACCCAAGCTGCTCTGTCCTCCCATACATGGCATCTACTGTTCCACCAACACACGGGTAGTACACACTGAAAAACTTCGACATATTTGCTTACATCCTGCTGTGGAGGCACAGCAGAGATAGTAGTTAACACAGGACTTCAGTAAGGAGTACTTCTACGTGATTAACACTTGAAATGCTCGTACCATGGTTTTTGCCATCCTGACACTCCTGAATAACTTGGTCTTTCAAGAAAATCTAAAATTTAAAATTTGCTAGCACTACAAGTCAGAAATACCACATCTCATTAGGTCACACTTCCCTCACATACCAGTTACCTCCCTTTTCAACTCGTGTTTTGCCTCCTACATCTGTTTTCACTAGCCAGCCACACTTGGCAAACTCTGCTGTTCCCACCACAGCTCCTCTCTCATTTCCCAAGCTTTGTTTGCACAGCACTATCCAAGCCATATACCCAGTCATATGCCTCCAGAATATGCACAACAGCCCTTTGCCAATTCATACCTTCACATTCCAGAAGCACTGCACAACCCAGCCTTTTGGAACAGTGCTAATATAAGAGCACATCGCCACAGGTTACTGAGACAGAAATAGCAGCAGCGCATCATTCACTTGGACAAATGGGAAAGGACCAATAGAGGAAAGGTTGCTGTTGTGCAGACAATTTGAGAAGTTCAACACCCATCTGAAGCCTGTCGTAGGAAGGAGCTCAGCTCAGCCACTGAGGTACCACGGTTGAGGCTCGTGGTCACGCACTGCATTTGCTGGATTAAGTCAATTCAAAGGTTACACTGTGCTAGCCTTTATTTGAAATAAACTGGAAGAATCTCAAAAGTGTCAGTCTTAATTATCAGCTTTGTGACATTTTCACTAGGCAAATGGAGTTTAAAATGCATTCATGGAGAAAGGTGCTAGCTACTATTAGAAAAAGAAGTGATGAGCTGAACTGGAAGGGGAACTGCCACACTATGCTAGATTCTGGCTGTCTGAAGTAACAGAGGATTTCAGGAAACTGTTGTATGCTTATAATAAAAGTATATTTGTCCTCTATCAATACAATCATTACAAAGTGCTCACCTCTGGCTGAGCAGCAAATTCTCTAAGAAGATGTCCGTTCCATACAAACCGTGGATCTGCCTGCAGCAAGAAAAAAGCCAACATGCTTTTAGAGATTGTCACTTCTGTTGACTTCAACATAAAGGCAGTATCTTAGTACCCATGCATTACAAGAGTTTAGGTGAACAGATGTACATGAGATGGAACACCCTTCTTTCACCGGTACCCTTCCTCTCCTCACCCAGAAATCTAATTAAAATAAACATAGTTAAAAGAACAGTTCTTTTCAACCTTTAAGGCTGTTGCCTGACACTTCAGGCATGCCAAAGCATTAACAACTGAGCTGCACTATCAGAACATTCCAGTCTTTGCCCTAAGCAAACAGTGCTTGAAGAAGTGACCCAAAATTTTAACAGTAGCAAGGTAACACTCCTACAGTGGGCAGAAGGTAAAAATGCAAGGAGTCCTGTATGCAATAATCAACAACTGTCAGAACTGAAAGCTCAACACCACTTGTAGTTTAAAAGATGAAAGTATTTATATTGCACTGCATAAATGACCCTTTTAAACTCCACGTATTTCAGAGCACGTTCCAGAACGCTACCAGGTTAGTCACAAGCAACGCTTGCTGCAGAACGTAGCGCAGGCTCTGGGGGAGTGGCATAAACCTCAACCTGAAGATGAGGCAGGCAGACAACACAGCACTGAGGATGAAGGTTAATTCAAGCTCAGTGTTAGAACAGTCCTTTATCTAATAAAAAGACTAAATAAAACTATCTGCCAGAAACTGTTCTAATCCTACTTGCAGTATTTTGAACTAGCAAAAGAACAAGAAAATTTCCAGGTTGAACTGCATTTGGCTGTGTGATTCTGTTGTCTTTAAGACAAAAGCAGCCTATTAAATTCATGCTTCAAACATTAAGCAGTAAGTGTAGTTTAGACAGAATACAACATCCCATGGCCAGCAGCCATGAACCCCACAGTTCTGTTCCACATCATCCCAGAAGAGAATATGGTCAAGTTCCATGTATTCCACGTCAGGTTTCCCCCCGCCTGCTGATTTGACATCAGGGGAGTGACTTGCTTTCTCTCAATTTTTCTGCTTAGTTCCTTCTTGTTGCCATTAGAAGTGTTCAATATTAAAATCGGAGGCAAACTTTTATTTATTTTGATTTTTTCTATTCCGTTTAAAGCAGACTGCAGAAAATACTTCTAAGTGCCTGATGTGGAAGTCTGACATCACACGGGAACAGACTTCTAGCACTTCCTGTCGCTCAGAAGCTATGAGACTTAAGGAGGGGAGGACTGGTGTGCTCAGCCACAACCCCTAACAGTTTTGATGAAACGCTCCAGTGCTGAACCTACTTGTGCACTGAAGCCTCACAGACCAGCAATTTCCACCTTATTTCAAGCCCCCTACAAAGCAAACTCAAACTGAACTTGAGTCAGCGTACTTTGCATACTTGCTTGGTTGCTCCTTTTTCCTCTTGCTGTCAGCTTCTTACTCCAGAGAACCGTGCAGAGAACTCCTACTACAGTGAAGAGTATCTGCTACCATTGAGCTTACTAATTCATTGTAAAAAAATGGTTTAAGCTCAAGCATGATAGGACCATGGATTTCAGCATCATCATCCTAAACTTTAAAGTTTCCTTTAGTTTGTGATGGTTTGTTTTGGCATCATTTAAACATCAGCTGCATAAACTAAAGCCATGCAGAAGTGATAGACAGCATCTGAGACACAATATTAAGCAAAATTAGATCCTTACCCTCTCCAAGAGGCTCATTTCCTGGAACTCTGGGCTTGTGTTGGCCAGCCGCTGCAGGGTGTGGGTTAGGTCATATGTTGTTGAGAAGTAAAATCCATCCACGCTCAAGACATGATTAAGCATTGATAAAAACACTTTATTGTCCTGCAACTGTTGTGATGAGGAAAGACGGAAGAGCTCTTATTTATTAGCATTGAAATATTTTGTGCTTACAAGCTACCACTACTTTTTGAAGGGATGAGATGAACTTTGCTGGCACGACAGTGACACGTGACATCAGAGGTTACCATACAAGAAGGAAACCATGAGATTGCAATTTTGATACCAGCTCACTGTTACCTTACACTTAACAGTCTGCAACCAAATTCTGCAAGAACAGTAGAGGACAAAGAACAGTATTCCTGTGAGGTAAGCAGTACTGAAATTAAACTGATATTAGCAACTTTCCAAGCAAAAAGGAAACCATTGATTCCCCTGAAAAACATTCAGTCAAAAAAACTCAACCCATGAGATAAGATGGTAATGCAAAAGAAGGGATAATCTTGACAGTAAGTTATATCCTAATAACTAACCTGTGTTCTGGTTCAAGTTTTGATTAAACTCATTCCTTTCCTGAAAGAGGATCGGATTCCCTTCCACCTCCATTGGTTAGACACCCTTACCTACTCTTTCGCAATCCACAACACATCTGTTTTAAGAAATCTTCATCCTTTTCCTCCCTCTTAAAAAAAAACACCCAATTCTTCCCTGCTGGGTAATCATGCAGTTGAATAATTCCATAAATTAAGTAAGACAGAGAATTAGATGACAGCAAGGCAGCTTATTGTAGGGGCTATCAGAACAGCAAAGCTGTGAGAAAGACTTAAGAGGAACAGCATTAAGAGGAGTGTGCCATGTTAGAAAAGGGGAAAAATGCACAATATGCAGATCAAACTCCGGGGACGATATTCTAAGTTGCATAATGTGACTTTATCATCTTGAATGGGATAACTTCATATACATTTATACCCAAATATTACACCAATTATAGTAGAATAAATCAGAGAAAAAGGTATAGTGCAAAGAGCTTCATCAACCTAGGTCCTGTGGTGATGGACATCAATATAAGGTAACATTCCCCTCCACTCCCCTAACCAATCCACCTACCTGAATATCAGTTAAGTGCAGCATGGTCTTTTTGTAGGAGAGGATGTCAAAGTCCGTTGCTTTCCAGATTGCATGACTGAAAATCTCACCTACTTTTTTCTTTTTTGTTATTACAATAAGATACGTGCCTGAAAATCAGAAAGAGCAAAGTTTATAAGAAGCACATACTAAGGAAAGCAGCCTATAACCATACCAGAAAACTTAAGCCAATAGGAAGGAGTGAGGTTTCTTCAAGTTACACCTAGGACTTTGTTCTTAACAGCAAGGGGCTGGAACAGAAGCAACATGTACTGGCTAAGCTACCCACTTCTTAATGAGTAGCTCAAGATCTATGAGCATAAAGTTTAAGGAACAACAACAAAAGGAGGACAAGATAGTGTCAGCTACTCTCATTTCACAGCAGAGACAGTCTGAAGAGTCTTTAGGCTTGCAAACACAGAAAGAGGCCAATGATCTTGAATGCGTTTTGGAAAGCACGGAGCAAGTCCGAAATACATGAAAGGAAGCGTGCTACAGAACCCAAAATGCCTACTCATCTTATCCTGAAAAAGATATTTATCCTAACAGGTTCAAAATGGAGCAAAGAGAAGGGGCTTTCTTTTAATGATTTAAGAGGGGAAGTTTGCTGTTTTCCTGGCTGGGTACGTAAGAAAGCAAAACACATTACTAAATTGGATACTGATGGATAGGAGTGTCTCATCATCTACACCTCACAGCTATTCAATACTTAAAACTCCAGTAGAGCAAAACAGTGAGCAGGCCACGCAGAAGCACAGATTCCCAAACCTAGTACGTTTTTGTACTGAAGCATATCAAGTATAAATGCCAAAGCAGAAACAGCTCACACACCATTTGCATTTAACTACTATACCTAGACACACACCAAGTTATACGGACAGGCGAGTGATTTTTATCAGGTATCCAGCCTGTACAGCTAGTCAGAGAACAGGTACCACACCCACTTCTTTTGCCCCCGCATCTCTAGCGTTATACCATTTATTTGGATGGAATATCCAAGCACTTGAGTTGCAAACTAGAGCATTCTGAAGTTATACGTACTGCTTTCGGCTGGTATGTCAGAAGCATCCAGATGCCTTACAAAAACGGCATGTTACATCCACAGCCATGCTGCAAAGATGCTACATGCACAGACGTATTTAACCTGACGTGATTTTTCAATGCTGTCTTTTCCTATTTGGGTACCTGAGCTACTGTTTGAGATTTCAGAAGTTCAGGTATTATCTCAGCAATTTTTTTTCCCCCTCATACTACAATAGGCAAAGAAAATTTATGCTTGTTAAAGACAGCACACTGCTAGGTATGGAACCAGTTTTACAGTTAACAGACAACAGCAAACTGCCAAGCACCACTCTGGCTAAACATTAACTGACACCATCTTTAGTTTGGCAGCTGTATACTAACAATCAGTGCAAAGCTTTGTGGGGCTGGAAAAGAAAAAAAAAAATCAGGCTAATAAAAGATGTTACATACTTCTATTTTTGACATCATATTCAGTCAGATGAAAGGAAGTCATTACCCAGCCTGTGAATTGTGAACATATCCTTCGGGCAAGTTCAGTTTTGAAGCTGTCAGGGCTTGTCAAGTACCTAAGACATTGTCCATTACACTGCTCTTACTCCCCCAGATCCACAGTTCTTTATGACACGAGTATAACACGTTCAGTGTAAGACCTTGCCAGAAGTTATTATATTTAACACAATTATACATCGCTGCAGTTGAGAATACTGCAGTGAGTGAACTTAAATCCTTTCTACATATGGACACACTTATTCAGTATGCTCCTTACGTCATTTTTCAGACGACTTCAGTCTCGAACTCTAACATGTCTACGCACAAAAGATCTTTTGAACAGCCATACATACTTTCCTGAAGGCTTACACTTTACACATCAGGTTTATTTGTGGCACTGACTAATTGTATCTCAACAGGACTGGGATACTTAGCAGAAAACAACATCTTATTCTTACCCTATCCTACAAGTCCCTAAAATTTAGAATTGTTCTAGTCTCTCCTTTTGCTTTTAAGGTTGAATTTTCTTTGTAGGATAGTTGGGACACAATCATTACTCGTAGAGTGGCATCTACAAGTCTATCACTCCGTCACTCTTGGTTATTCAGTACCAAGATTGATTTAAAGCCAAAGCTTCACAACCCCCTATATGACTGCTGGATGAAATCACAGACTGGTTTGGGTTAGA
>NW_010273998.1:0-565 GCF_000690775.1 Eurypyga helias
TCTTCTCAGTGTGTATTTACAAATGACTTGGGCACAGCGGGTGCTTTTTACCTAGGGAGGTAAACATTTTATTCCTGTTTTCTAGGTAAGAGATGATGTTCACTAACGAGCATGCAAAAGGTTTGTATGAATACCTTTAGGAGTGTTGGTATGAACATTTATAGTGTTGAAAGGAGTACTTTTTGGTATTTAGAAAGGCAGGCATTGAGTTTAAATTTTTCTGCAATAAGCAGGTGTGAGAGTAAAATGCTTTGAAGGAGTTTGGGGAGATGATGTTGACTCATCAGTGGTGATGGAGGCTGGCTCACTTCTGTGGGGAGGGAGGGAAGATGTGAAAACCAGGACAATATGTTGTAGACTTGTGATGGAGCTTTTCAGGGTCTCTCTCCTGTCCCAGGTCTGTAAACTATAGTCCCATCCATTTAGACCAATAATTACCCACAGTCATAGACACTTATAGCAGGCATTTCATTTTAGCAGAAATGCTCATGTGTATTTCCACTCCCGAACACAACTTAAGCCAACCAAGGACCTGAGAAAATATACTTCAATGATATACTTGATA
>NW_010273999.1:0-80437 GCF_000690775.1 Eurypyga helias
CAGCCGCAGCTTGAGCGTTAAAACACGTTTTTCCCGCGGGGGTTTCTGTGTCCCGGCCCAGTGTGGCGCGGGTGGGTCTCGCCGTCTCCCCGTGCCCCTCTTGGGGGTGAGCAGCCGGAGCGCAGTGGAGCAGCTGCTCCTTGGCCCTTACAGGGTGACAGTAAGAAAATGACCCGGTTCGTACTGTGTCTGTTTCCCCATCTGTTGAAATGCAGGTTGTTATTTTATGGTAATAGAACAACAAAGTAAACAGAAGGCTTATTTTTGTTTGTAAAGCTCCATGTGCAAATCCCTCCGATTGTTTACCTGCCATAAAAATATGAAGAGGCTTTTCCTGGGAATATTAAACACGGCAAGTTTCACCTGCGTGACCTTGTGTGCACTTTTCAGGGAGCCTGTGTGGAAGAGCAGCACTGTCCCTCCGGCAGTGCTGGGCAGCCCTGCAGCCGCCATGCCTGTGGCATCCGCGTGCTGGGCTCTGCCGCTGGCCCGTGGGCGCATCAGCTCCCGCACGGGCTGGTCCCATCAACGCCCCTCCATTGCCCTCTCCCACCGCACTGGTTCCTGATGTCCTTCTGTGAAGGCTCACAGGCAGTGACAAAGTCCTGCATGGGGTTGTTGGCATTCTTCTTCCTTGTGGAAGTGGAAACATCTGATCAGAGTTTTAAAAGGCAGAAGGTATTTCAGAGAGACAGACTGTGAAACCAGGAGGCCCGTTTTGCTGATTTCTTAGCTGTGAGTCCCACTGCTTCGCAGGGTGGTTGCTTTTGCTGTCAGATCTACATGACTGACTTGTACTTTTAGGGGGTGAAACTGATCTCCTAAAAAAAAGTGTTGAACTGATACATTTTGTAGAGAAAGAAAGTGTTTCAAAGATGTTGGTGACTGCTGCTTCCTGGTACCTCCATAGCCTTTCTGCTCTCTCCTGGCTTTCAGGTATCAGCTCGAGTATTTCTGGCATGCTCTTTGAAACGTATTTTCTTTTTTTCTCGCTGGAAATTTAACAATGTGGTAAGAGAGTGATGTATGTGCTAGAGATTGATAGCTTTGGGTCACTGTAGTTCTCTAGCATTCAAAAAACACTCCTGCTGTGGAAGGCCTAAATTAGAAGCAAAATGTAGATTTCCGGGGCTGACGGTTAAGCAAGTGGTGGCAAAGTCTCTGTAGCTTATTTGGTCCTGTGTATTCAGTCAGTATTTATTATCTAAGAGACGGTGAAATGAGAACCTGAAAGATCTAGAGATGTGGGTTAGAAAAAAAGTAATTTCAACATAGTCTTTTGTGCATCTCATGGTAACTACTGTTGTTTTTCACAGCAATACCCAGTAAGGTTCCATAGGAAGCATCTCAATTTTGGTCAGCTCTACAGGTTTTGAGTTTGGCTTGACTGAGGTAATTCAAATGATTGTGTCTTGTTAGTGTAACTGACAGGGGTAGGTGTGCAACTTTGCAAATGCAATTGTGTGGTGAGGAATGTCATGACATCATTCATTGCTTTTTTTACCAGAGGGGTGGGTGACACTGAAGCCACAGCAGATTGTGACTTTTTGTAACTGCAGTATGTGCACTTTTGCTTTTCTTGACATAACTCAAGGTTATAAAGTAAGTTTCAAATGAGTCTTTGTTATCCAGTAAGGAAATAGAGCCAAAATCTGCTCATGCTCATCTGGTGAGTTTGGCCCAAGAAATGTGCGCTCCGTGAAGGTTGTATGTGTGGCTTCCTAGGTGGTAACTGGTCAGTGCTTTGCCAACCATATCTGCAAAGTTCCTGTCACTGCCAAGCTTTAGCAGTGACAGATATTGAAGAGTGTTTTTCATAGGCATTAATTTCATTCTAGATGCACACCTTTTCCAAACAACTCTACCATGCAGAGTAATAAACTCGTATCAGCAAAAGCCAAAACAATCTTTGCATTTTTTGTTCCCGTTTAAACTCTCTCCATTTAAACTCTCTTCCTAACTGTAGGAGTTTCCTTGAGGTTTCTTTGGGCTGCCTTTGAAATTAGGGGCAACTGGGGATTTTTTTGTAACACACATTTAGGAGAAAGAGGGAAGGTGAATTTCTCAACACTTTAAATTCTGTAAGAGGGAATCAATGACTTGGAAGTATAATCTGTGCTTCCACCTAGAAAGATAGAGAACAAAGGCAGGTTACTATGTGATTTAAATGAGGATCTTGGCAAGCAGCAGAATTTTTCCTGGCTTATAGATGAGCCTAAAAAAAAATACTCAAGCAGTGGGGAGAAAGTCATAGATATCAGAGTTCTCATTCCCAGTGCCTGAAAGGCCCCAGGCAGAAGTAATTGCAAAATACTTAAGATCTTATTGTTGCAAGATAGCCACATTTTGTTTTAAAATTATAATGCAATAATCTTCTTTACTGATGTGAAGAAGCCTGGTGAATTTAAAAAATACTAATAAAGAGTAGTTAGGAATGGTTCTATTTTCAGTGGAAATAATCACGTCACTCTTGCTCGTAATGTAGCATCTATATTGCAGCATACTGCTGAGGTATTCTTGCCTCTTGGGAAAATAGTGTGGAACAGTCTCCATCAAGAGTGCAGAGCTTCCATCTTAATAGTCAAGGTGCTGTTATCAGTGGTGAGTCTGAAGGAATTGTGAAATCCTAGATGTTCACTGCAAGGGAAAAGGGGGTGAGGCAGTGTAGCAGGGCATGGGAGGGAGGGGTTACAGTACTGCATTGAGCTGATGTCAACAAACTGAAGGTCTGTAAGGCTGCATTTATGTGAAGAACAAAAGGTAGGCACCGTTCTGACTTCTGCCGTGACTGAGGAGCAATGGTACATTGCAGGTGGTAACTGGTATTTAGCTCATCTCTCTTCTTTCATGTAGGGCTCCTTAAATTGGTCTCCAGGAGGAGTTACTTTGGATGTAGTACACTGAATGGGCTTGCAGTTCCCTGCAGTGTCATTATATAGGGAGGAGCACTTGGTTTGTTGTGCTCCTGTGGGGCCTTCCTGCCGTGCTTCAGCATGCTCTCTGTCACGACTTCAGTAGCGAGGTGCTTTTCTCACGGTGTCCGGGATGGTTGTCCTGTGCCCCCGCAGAGCCCTTGGCACCTGCCAGAGCCGAACCCCACATGTGCCGAGGGATGCTGCCGGACTGCATGGAGCAGGTCTGAGCCAAAATTCCCTGCAGGGCTCTGGGGAACATCTGAAGCAGTGTCACCCATGTGATCTCCTGAGGTCCTTTTCAGCTCTGCCTTCCTGTGTTTCTGTGATTCCACTTGCATATTTTACTGTTTCCTTACAAGGGTCTTAAATAATTCCTTACGCTTACATTTCTATGGCATTTTTGTGAAGAAGGTGGGAGTTATTCTTTCCTCATGTATCATGATGTGTAGCTGTTGTCACAAAGTTTTTTGTGGAAGGAAATGGAGAAAATGTTTCATATAGCTTTTGGCGTGTTACTTGATCTCAAACTTCCAAGAGAATCTAAAGAAGGAAGGGTACTAATTAGGTACTGGGAGTACGTAGGCTGAGAACACAGGAACTTTGTGATTTGCGCGCTGTTTCACGTGAGAGGGAGGCCAAAATCTGCATCTCCCTACATTGGAGACAATGATATAACTGTAAAACTTCAGAGACTTTGTGGTGTCCCTCACAGATACCTTGTGTTCTGATGCAAGTTCTTACAGTAGCAAATTGGCCTCTTCTAATTGGAGAAATGATAAGAATGTTTACACTCAGTTTTTAAATGTCTGTATCCTATGGGTAGACAAATAACACACATTTCTGAGTATTTTCACAAGTGGCATGTTAATGTAAAAGCATATATTGCTTCATTTTCCAAAGTTCTGTCCTTAATCTGTTCATCGCATTTCATTACCGCCTCTAGGTCATTAGTAAAGTGACACCCAAGGGGGAAGAGAGAAATCAAATGACAATGTAGGTGATGTCTGACATTAGCCAAATGTCAGGCTTTCTGATGGAAGCATCAAAATTAATCTGAAAATGTTATACCAGTTTTAGTCATTTTCCTGAGAGATTGAAAATACAAGAGGCAGGCTGATGACATTTTGATTATAGTCTCAAATTGTAAAGACCTTACAGAACATACCTTCTCCCCTCACATAATTAAAACCTGCTGTCACCTTGATCTTTGTTATATTTTTGCATGTCCTGGCAGGTCTCTTGGGTTTTGTGTGCTATTGATCCTTGTCGTTTGAGCAAATTTGACATGTCAATACTAGTCAGATGAGCAAATGACTCTCTCATTTCATGTGAAAGGGTAAAGATGGGCAAAAAATACATAGTAGTAACAGCACTGTAACATTATGAAGTAACTGGTACCCAAATAAGTGCAAGACACTGCATTCAAGTCATAACTCATCAGAATGCTTAAGCATATGTCTAGCTTTAAGCCCTCAGGTTAATACCGCTGAGGGGATCCCTGAGGCTGTCCTTAGGACCAGGTATGTTGCTTGTAAAGACAACAGACCTACAGGTACAGCCCCAGGTCACCTCCTGGAGCCTGGCACACACTGCAGGGCTAAGCATGGCTCACTCAGCTGCTCTCTGACTCAGCAGGCAGGTCCAGGAGCCTGCCGCTGGCTGTCTGAGGGCCAGCTGTGTCAGGGACCAAGTCAGGTTCATAGATGCTTTCAAAACCACTGTCTGACCATTATGGGTCTAGCCATGGGCTACTGCACCTGCTCAAGGATGTCAGTCTGCTGAATCCAGACCCAAGACCCTTCTGAGCCTGAGAAGTTATTCTTGCTCTAATACTTGAAATGAGGAAAACCACCCATAACTACCCTATAAAGTTACTATTTAAGCTACAGTAACCACGTCCTCGGCATCTAAGGAAGTCTGTCAGATATATAAGCCTGCTGATCTCAGGATTGGCAATGTTTTAGAACAATAAAAAAAAAGTAAAACGAATCCTCACTTCAGCAATCCTTGCATGCTGCATCCTAGTCCAGTTTATGGTTTATTAGCCAGGGAGGCCAGTAATAAATCTGGCAGGGACAGGCTGTGGTCACCGTTGCAGCGTCCTGTTGCTTGAGCCCTGATTTGGAAAGACTGGCTGGTCCTTGCACAGCAAACCTCCCTGTGTGGTGCTTTGTCTGCAGCCTCACGGGGACATCTGTATGGAGCAGTGGCAGCATGTTAAGTTTGGTGAACGGATGTGCAGCACTTCAAGAAAAGCTTGCCTTTCAACAGATGCCTCATTTTAGAGCTGCTGCTACTGCCTTGTCTGCACACTAACCCAAGAAAATGAATTGTGTGATGGCCGGAGAGAGGAAGATTTTTCCCAATTTAAACCATTTTAAAGCATATTTAGTTCTGCCATCTGTTGTAAACAGTAAAGCATCCTGCCTGAGTGTATTATAAAGTGGCATTTTTATGGTGGCAGAGAGTATAATGGGCTCTAATGTAGTTGAAGGATACTGTATACAGCTCTAGTGTAAAATAGCATATTTCTAAATGCAGCCCAGCGAAAGGGCTCGGAAACACTAGGTTCATCAGCTGAACAGGTTCCTTACAGAACTGTGTGTGGATCTTGGTGTGAAGGGTTTAAAGTATTATTTCAGGACAGTTTCTGGCTCCTGTTAGAGAATGTTTGCTGACCCTTCGGCTCTAGCATGGTCAGAAATTACTGTAGCGATCCTACAAATGGGCAGCCGTGGAGGTTCAGTCTGTGTTGCGAAATACCTGAGTGCATCTGCGTTTTCTGTACACACTGCTCCTTGTAATCCCTGAATTTTTAATTTTTTTCTTATCTTCCATTCCAACATGCACATATGAGGACTAAAAGGGTTAACTTTAAGTTTTAGTTTAAACTTCAGAATCTGGAAGTTGGTACCTATGTTATTGAAGATGTTTAAGCCACTTGTATGAAAAGAGAAAATGAACTATTTCTGTGGCATTTGGCTCCTGACACTGAAAAGGCTGTATAGGTAGATGCTGGATGGCTGCAAGTGCCAGTAGACTGTATTAGTCCAACCGCTTTCAAGTAAGATCTCTTGTTTCAGGTGTGTTTTCCTACTTTGTGCTGCATAAATACCTTCTTCTTTAGAAATTTTGGACACCGAATAAACATCACTGAAGCCCGAAGGGTTCAGTCCTGCCCCTGCCTTGAGTCTGTGAAGTCTGACATCACAAGCTCTGATAAGGGGCAGTCTTGAAAAAGAAATGTTTTATTAGTGGATCTTCAGGTGAAACCTAATTAGTTCTATCAGTGCAAGAGCTGAAATATTACAAAATACTGTGAGCCGGTGGATGAAAACTGGTATAAAATTATTGTAAAGGTTTTGGCTTTTGTTTGAAATCAACAGTGATATTTTCCCCCTCTTTCTTGCCTTCTTTTGTAACAACAATCACCTTCATGAAAACAGCTCCCTTTGCAGGTAACAGTGATTCCGTTTCCTATGGTCTTCTCTGCAATCATGCAGCTGAAGCTGTGCAGGATGCGTTTTACCACGAGGATCGTTCTTGTGAAAGAAGAGATGCCCCTTCATAGAATCATAGAATCATCGAAACTCTGAGTGTGGGTGCTATATAGCTTATCTGATGTTCCTGGAAACCACTGGATGGATCCAGACTGCCTGGCTCCACTGTGCTCATATGTCCTCATACAGAGTGGCTACCTAGGTCAGCATTATTGGTAGCCATGGTATGCTGGGTTCTGGAGCACTTAGTCCTGTCAGTGGGGAGCAAAAGTGGATTCTGGCTCATAGTGTCCAGTCCTTGGTAGCACTGAAGTGACTGATTGGCATTATAGATGAATTGGATGTGTCTGTCTTGGATGTGTCTGCCTCAGGACCACTAAAGCTCCTCTGTCCCCAGGAGACCTGTCAAATTTCTACCGAGTCACCAGGATTCCCACACACAGCTATGGGCAGGTGTGCCCAGGAAAGGTGAATGGAAATTGGGATAGATGTGGTGGAGGATTGTTAGGATGATTGTGGCATTCTGAGTGGGAAAGAACTAGAACTTTAATGGAAGATATCATCCTTCTGACTTTTGAGGGGGGTGGAACACATCTTAGTTAATTAGGGGCACAGTATTTCTGGCTCCACGGATCAGTGGTTTTCTACCAAGCTCTAGTTAAAAGGATGAGCTTGATAAATTCCATTAGGATTGAGGCCAGTACAAGTGACCATAACAGGAGGGCAACTTACACTGCCCAACCAAGGAAATGGAACACATGCTGAACCTGGTAATAGGAACAGGTCGTGGCATCTGCAGGTCCTTACTACTTGTCAGCTCTTGAAGTGAATGAAAGCTCTTACTTGAACTGACATCATGAAGAATTTTGTAGCAGGTTTTTCTGGCTTCAAATGAATGGCAGGGAATGTAAAACAATTTTGTGTAATCTAAGATGATTTTAAAAATAGTAGATTGTTTGACCATTGACTGCAAGTATGATTTTTGGTAGTAAATTCTGCTGCAAGGGGAAACGAGAGATTGTCCGAAAAGGTTTTTCTGGACTATCTTATTCTAGAGATTTGCTCAGGGTTTCCAGTCAATTGCTTTTATTTGCTGGTGTTTCTCCTGACAAATGCCTTTTGAAAAGTAAGTGGTCTTTAACTCATCTGTGCTCAAATTTGCATTCCCTTAATGCAAAACAGATGCACTATCACCACCGACAATGAGTTAAGCTCAGTTCAGAGTTTTCTCAAGGATATTAAAATGTTATGGAAGACAAATGGCCAGACAGGAAAAATCCCACAACAGTCCTAAAGCAATCACCAAAAAAAAAAATGATGCGGATATTTGGACTTTACATTTTAATGAGACTCTTTGGAAACCTTAAATCCATTTGCTTTTCCTTTTCTAGCCTTGCAGAAGGGAGAAGACAATGACTGTAAAGAGAAAATTCAGCATTAATGTTGGCAGAGAACTGTTGAGTATTAAATTCCTTTGCAGATACCCTCTGCATATAGTGAATAAGTAGGAATAGGTTTAAGAAACACTGTAAAATTAAACTTTATAAGATTACTTTTTTATGGAATATGCAGTAGCTGCCACATAGAATAAATGTATGTTTTTCATTATATTTTTATTATGCATTTAAAGCACATTAAGGAGCAAACAACCATCAAAGAAAAAGAAACTTATTAGATTTAGCAAGTAATCATATCAGTTTTATGTATGGTTATATTTCTTGAAAACAGGGAAAGATGCATGTCAGATGTCCTTTCAGGCTTTTTAGTAAGCCATTTTTCTTTGGGAGAACAATATTAATGGCTGTTTTGCTATGTTCATGCTGTATTGCATGACCATTTTGTCTTTTTTATTATAGTTTCTTATAAGTGTGCCATTACAGCTTGAGCAATCCAGTAGAGCATCTGGAAAAATATATGGCTTTGATTTTTGTCTCTAAATGGGCATTAGTTTGTGTGCGAGATTCTAAATTGTTTAAACATTTAGGCAAACATTTGAGCTTTTGTGAATAATGTTGAAGAGTTGTTTCATATTGTCCTCCAGAAATGAAATTTGAGCAGTTAGATGAGGAATTCAGTGATTGTTCAACATTGTTTCAGAATATTTAATGACCTCAGGTTGTTTTTGTCTTTCAGTTTCTCTTTTGTGGATAATGTTGTTGGTTGTCATCTGTTCTTCATCAATATTAAATCTGCCTCAGATTTTGGTGTCTCCCAGGCAAACCTCCATTGATTTCTTCCCTCCCTGTCCCCCAGCCCTGACTGGGTCTGCCTCTTTCCAAGATCAATCAGCTCCTTAGCTTCAGGACATGAGCCTGCCTTGGCTGGAGTTGCTGGTGCTTTGGAAACTGCATGTGGATGTTGGCCAGGCTGTGTGAATTACGCTTTTGGAGGACTGGTCCTTGGCTATCGCTTCTGAATGAATTTAGGGGGGGTATATTTCTATTCAGGAGGCTCCTTGGCATGTGGACGTTGGCCAGGCTGTTTTGGAGGACTGGTCCTTGGCTATCGCTTCTGAATGAATTTAGGGGGGGTATATTTCTATTCAGGAGGCTCCTTGGGGTGTTTGTGCTGTATGCTGCATGTTCAGAAGTTGAGCACATCAGGCTGACCACACTTTGGGAAATTTATTGGCAAGAGATATTTTCTTAGTGCTTGTATGTATCTGAGTTTCTGATCAGTGTATCTTTTAAAAGGAAGACGTTTACAATTGCTGGTCCAAGATGTTTGGAAATGTCATAAGCAAACTGCCCTTCAGTGATCTTGATCCCGATCTTGCAGCTATCAAGCAGGGCTGCCAGACGCTTGGCTTTGCTTGTGGAGTCTGGGGTCCCCCATCTGCCACAGCCCCCTAGTTCAGACATCCTGACCAGATGGGCCAAGGTGGCTTTGGTGGTTTTTTGGATGGATAGCAGACCTGCTGAGAGGTGTGCCTGAGTCTGGGCTACTTAATCCCCGCTTCTCTGAGGCTTTATGGGCTGGTTAGAAGGCTGCCCTTATGTTTTAGTGACTTCGATTCAATGCTAGAAGGAATTTAGCATTGTCTAGTGAATCGGATAAAATACCCCTTTGTTGGCCTAGTTATGCCCACATTAGCTTTACTACTGTGGTATTGAATGGGCCCTTTAATGTAAGTGCTGAAGTGCTGAAAGCCAAAAGGGCAATACTTGTTTTCATGCTGAATCACTACAGTAAATTTAGCAATGAGACTTGACATTCTCTGCCTAATAAGAGCAATTTTTATGCTCAAATTGTGACTCTCTTTATATAAAGGAAAAATAATGTAAAGCAGTAGTGTATAGCTTTAGCTGCTTCACAGTTTCTACAAATGTCAAAGTACTTATTCATTTAGTTGACAAATGTCACTTCAGAAGCAAATTATTTCTCTTAGTGGCAACATGATTTGTATTTGTGTAACACAATCAATTTTTTTAAAAAGTGGAATTCTATTCAAGAATTGTTAGTTAATTTAAGATTCATTTAATGGAGTATTATGGGAATCCATATTTTCATACAGCTATTATTAGAGCAACACCCTTGAATTTCTTCTTCACAGAAGCTCCTTAAGCATCTTTGCTATCATGTATTAAACACAGGATTATTAATTCCTACATTATTATAGGAAAATTAATTAAGGATATTCTGTAGTAGTGATCTGGGGAATCCTAGACAAGATGAAGCTGTGTCGCTCTAGGCAGTGAGCATAGCTGAAAACGGGCCTCAGAAATTGCATTTTAAACCGTAACAAGGGGGGTTTTCACCGTTGTGCAGGAGGTGAAGGAGGAGGTGCAATGATTGACTGCTGTTAGTTTTGCTTATAGCTCTGTCACACACCTCCATGAAAGCCAAATCAAGTTTTTACTAGTTTGATACAAAAAGCCCTGTGCATCTATCAAATAAATGCTCTCAGAGCTAAACTATGTAGTTGGACAGCTTTTTATGACCCACTGTATGCTTTGTGTAGCATTTAATGTGGTATGAGCTAAAATTCGCTAACGTCAAAGCATTTTCAGCACTTAAGCAGTAAGTTTGTGAATATTTTCAAAACATGAAGGATAACCCCAAAAGCTGTAAGAAAAACAGTAAAAAATTTGTAATGAATATATTGTTTCTTCTTAAAGCACCATTAAGGGTTTTTGGATTTGCCTGTATTTTGACCACCATGCTGCTGGAAAATCTTTGCTCCTTTCTTTACTCCTTCCTGCCACAAGACTTTTGTGCTTTTTTGGAAACATTAATCAAAATCTGTGCCTTGTTGCATTAAGCTGTTCCTAAAAGTGTGGGGAAAAATGACTAGTGCTTTTGCAGCAGCACTTTTACTGGGCTCAGTCAGCTGTGGGACTGCAGAGCTTGGGTGTTTAAACCAAGACAGAGATACCACATTTCTTCTGGTCTTCAAGAGCACGCTCTGTAAGAGCAAGAAATGACAGAGAAGGATTTATGAAGGAAAATTATGGAAACAGACAAATCGTTGTTTATAGCAGTGAATTGTTAACTTGTTACACAGTTACATTGTTATGAAACTTAAAGGGTTTCCCTGTTTGTTGAATAAAATAACCACGGCAGAACAGTAATCACAGGGGAGGAAATTAATTTGCTAATTCAGAGATAAAAGTCTGCTTTGCTTGAGTGATAGGAAACACCAGAGTGAACGCAGTAATGTGCAGCTGGCTTGGAAAAACAATCATCCAAATGCTGCTTTTCCAGCAGAGTAAGTAATGTTCACTTGCTGCAGTTGCATCCGCTTTCAGAATAAGTTATTTATTTCTGAAGTTTCAGTTGAATTCTTCTCAGAGATAGGTTAGCCTAGTTTGAGGCAGTGTTATTTCATAGAATTTTGGACTGATGAACAATTGGAAAAGTGTTTTTCTAGATGCTTAGTGGTTCACTTAGCAAACATTTGTGTTTTATTTCCAAATCGATACGATCTTCTTGTAGATGCTGCTTATTTGAGCATAATTTCACTTAAAATAGCAGCCACTCCTTGGGACGTCTTTGCCATCAAATAACGAGAAAAAATGTGATCAGCATTTATATAAATACTAGCTAGTGTTTATTTTCCATGCCAGAAGGATGGGATAGTACAGGTATGCATCTTTATAGATACGCTTGAATAATGACTTTAAAATTTTATCTGTGCAGTCTGTTTCATGGAAAAACTTCCTCATACTGTTGAATGGATCCTGTTTTCTTCCTCCTGCTCAGGGATGATCTTTTGCTCTGCTTGATAGGGCTATTGCTAGAGACTCCTGTCACATTTGTGCCACACTGAGTAAGTGGCTGCTTGCAGCTGCTTCTCCAGAACTGCTGGAAGTTGTCATTAGTAAGCTTGGAGTAGTACTTAGCCAATATATAAATATTGTTTCTTTTATGGTCTTGTTTGGGATTCCTATGATTATTTTTGCATAGGAAGCATCTGTATTTTTATGCATAATTTTATTGAATAATTTTAATTAATTTTTAGACAATTATCATGTAGTTAGGGTACATATGTAGTAGTGTTATTAGGACAGTTAATTGCACTGTTTAATGAGGTTATATCCATTTCCTTATTAAGCATAATGAATAAAATGAGACACACAAGCACTCAGGCAATTTTGAAGGACCAATTTCTCAGACAATGACTTTCACACCATTAAGAAAAATGACAGAAATACATTAGAACTGTATTGCAAGGTGCTTCCAAGCTGGCTTTGATCAAAAATGTAAACTGAGTTTTGAAAGAGAAAAGTAAAAGGAAGTCTTTCATTTCAAAATCTTGATTCTTGCCATCTATTTTAAACCTTTAACCATAAGAACAGAGTGAATAGATTAATTATATAAACAAGAAGATGACAATTCCTGCAGTGAAGCTCCTTCTATGAGTTGAAGTTCCTGTTCCCCATCCAGGGTGACGCTGTTATGTCAGGCACTGTGGTTGCAGAGGGTAAATTGGCTTTTTTTGTTGCCAACCCAGGTTAATGATAACTTTCACAACTGGCAATGCCCCTTAACTTCAGGAATGTGAGATTCAGCTGACTGAAGATGTGGCTGCCAGAGATTCAAAGTTCAGCCTAGTGTCTGATCTTGATTTTGTTGAAGCTGGCATTTGCTGTTGCCTGGAATGGGGGCAAAACGTAAGGCTGGCTTTGGTTGAGTGGGTAATGGGTCTTTTTCCTAATAGTAAAACATGTTTAGTAAGTTTAAAGACTCTCAGCAATTGTGGGAAAGGAGAACCAGCACTGAAGTAATGACTGAAGAGAATTGTAAGAGACTGTACGGAAGCCAAGGGAAGATGAGATTGGTGAGGGGTGAGTGATCAGTAGTGTCAGAAGCAATGGGAAGGTGAGAGGGAGAGGCTGGAGGAGTAAACTGCAGAAACCTCGAGGAAAGGAATGTTGCCTTATTATTCCTTTAACTTCATTAGCTGTAGCATTTCCAAAAGGTTAAGTTGAATACGTAGGAACGAAGAATAAGGGTATTTGTGGTAAGCTGGAAAAGTGAAGGGCTCTGATGAATTCAAGTACCGTTTTTCTTGGTTTGGTGTTTTTACACAGATGATGCATTGTGTAACACTTGCTAATGCTGAAATACTTTATAATTCTGTCATACACGGTGAGATAATTCCTTTTTTTGGAGGGATGCTAACATTTCATTGTTTTCCAAAATCCTCTCCAGAATGAATTTGTGCTGAATTATAGCGGTTTACGGATGCACATAAAGTAGCCCGCTATGACACCTGCTTGGAAGCCGGCGGGGACGCATCAATCACAGCAAGGAGAGTGCCTCTGAGCAAGGCAGGCTGCAGAAGTTACTATTGCCTGTGGTTTGCTTTGTTTCTGAACCTTCTAATCTAGTTTTATGTTTCTTCAGAGCTGATGCTAATCGAGGGAAGGTGGGCTGTTTTGGGGAACATTGGGCCTCAGTCTGTTTTAGGGTAGTAAGTCCTTCCCTACCACCTGGGAAGGGATGCTTGCCCTTATTTTGAAGAGTGGCATGGCCTCTCTCCTGCTGAGTCCCCATCCAGCTCTGCAGGGTGTAGACAATAAAGCTACAAGCCTGTTCTCAGCTTGTGGGGTGGCTGCAAGGAGGAATTACGTCTTTGTATTCCTTGTGTCTGGGAAGCAGCTGTGGGCTCCCCTTCTTGAGTGATGGCTCCTGGTTATAGCAGCATGCTCTGCTGTGGAATCCGATGTCCAAATTCACCTGGGGTGAAGTTCTGCCAGGCATCTTTCCAAAGCCTTTAGTGTGAGCACTGTGCCATGCTGGTGTTGCAGGACACTGCAGGGAAGGGATTTTGTGTTGAGCTTAGTGGGATATGGACTCCTCTTTCTCAGCAACTGAGCACAGCTCTAGCTTATATGTGATGGAAATATTGGTCAAACTCATTATCAATTGTATGTTTTCTAAAGCTGAGTCAAAGGTTTCCTTTCCATTTATTCCTTTTGTTACATAAAATTGGTGCAGTTATTTTAGTGCCTAGCAGCCTCTACTAGTGGGACCTCGGTGTGCCTGGCTGCATGCAGACAGAGTAGGAGGAGTCCTTTGCTCCAGGGCAAGCCTACAATTTAATGACAGAGATGGATGTGGGCTAGTGGGAGGAATACAACACGTAAGCAAGGTGAATAATGTGGGGTCAGAATTACCTCACTATCTTCAAGCGCTTAAAAAATCTCAGAATTAAACACATGTTCCCAAAAGCTACATGTGTGGGTAAGTGCTGTTCTAAACCGGGCTAAATAGTACACCTACTTGTTTTCTTGGATTGACACCTCCAGACATCAACTCACTGGGTATGTTTTGCGGTTTCTTTTTTTTTTTTTTTTTTGGCTTTAGTTTGACATTTGAGAAAGTTAACATTGTGTACATGCTGGGCCGGCTTTTTCCCCTTGAGAAGCTGCTTTGAATTAATGTCTCCAAAGTGTTAAGAGGGTTATAAAACATGTTGTATGACTAATGATGTAGCTAAACCTGTCACCTATGGTAAGCTTCTGTTCCAGACCTGAAAAGGGTCTTGTGTGCTCTGAACCGGCCTGGTCTTTGGATTTTCAGGATGGAAAAGGTTTGAAATTGTTCATCCAAAGGTTAAGTCTACAGATATCATCCATCTGACTGGTTCCTTGTGCATGCAGACTACCACAGAATCACAGAATGGTTTGGGTTGGAAGGGACCTTAAAGATCATCCAGTTCCAACCCCCCTGCCATGGGCAGGGACACCTTCCACTAGACCAGGTTGCTCAATGCCACATCCAGCCTGGCCTTGAACACTTCCAGGGATGGGGCATTCTGTACTGTTTGTGTGGTCTCTAATGAGAGTAACTAAGCAGAAGCAAAAGGAGGTATTTTACATTGCTTTTGGAAACCAAAATATGAATGAATTTTCTTCTGCCTTAGGATCAGAGCACAAAGTAGTGACTAGAGACTTCAGTGCAATATAAAGGGCACAGATTTGACAGTTTTCTTTTCCCTGTGGACTTTGTTGTACATAGAGATAAATTCTCGTGTTTTCTGTTTATTAACCAGGACTGTATCAAATTAAGTTCCTCAAATATTGCTGCAAGATGGAGATATAATCACTATAGCTCTATTTAGTAATTTCTTTGACACCCTGAGCTATTAGGCAGTGGAACTTGAATTTGCTGGCCCTGTGTTTGGCCACATGTATGTACGTGCCCAGAGATGATATTTAAGGAGTATAGCTTTGAACTATCTACTAGAAAGCTCTTTTATTCTCTCTTCTTCACTTGTTCCTCTTAATACATCTTGGCTGTCGTTTACATCTATGATGTAACGTAATCATTTATGACCAATTGTATATTTTCTATACAGGTAACCTTTCTGAAACAAAACCACATTTTTTTTGTCGAAATGATGCTTTTTAGAGTTGTGGTGTCAGTTAGGTGGGAATGCAGGTCTACAGGCTGTCTGGATTCAGCCCCTTCAGAGGGGGGACAACCAGCTTTAGGTTACACCGGGTTGCTTGAGGTTGGGTGCAGCTGAGCTCTGAGGTTCTCCAGCACTGGAGATCACACAGACTGGGACAACCTGATGTGAAAGCAGAACTTCTTGTTGGAAGTCTCATGTGGAGTATGGAAGAAGCCCCTAAGACAGGTTAAAAATATGCTGCAGTCTCATGTATTAGTTGAACCTCAGGTAGCCTTCCCCCTTATTTTTGCGGAGTCTAAAAGCTGTGAATAGTTCTGAATGACCTGTTTTAGAAAACAGTTGGTATGTGGAGAGGTTTATGTCCCAGAACTGGTTGGTCCTTTTTGGCTCGTCTATAATCACTATTTATTATTTGAGTTGCACACAGGATTCAAATAGTACTTTAGTTGTATAAATGTGGCAGATTCATTTGATTAACTTTAATTCTTTGTTTTTAAAAAAAACCCCATAAACAACAACTAAAAAATCCAAACCAAAAAACAACCCCATAACCACAAACAACCTACCTCTGTCACTTCTCCCATATCACCTTTCTGAAGCCTGCTGTTACCTCTGAAATACAACTTTTCATTATTGTAGGCTTTCCATTCATTATCAGTCTTTGCTTAGGAGGGTACCAGGGCAACATGTGTTTGTTATTGCTCAAAAGCAATCTGTTTTGTTGCACTTTAATGATATTTCAACAGCTCTCAGTATGCCTGTCAAAACAGTGTAGCAATTCGTAGGTACTTGGGAATATCCAACTCGTGACAACAGTCCTTTAAACACAGAAGTGCTTTTCTCCTATAAAGAAGATGGATAACAAAGATCTTTTCTTTTACCACCTCATGGTCTTAATAGTGAACAAAGCCTTTCTTAGAGCTGCACTTAGGAAAAGGTAAGTATCATCTGTGTGCTGTTATGTGCAGAGACCTGTGTACTTTAACACAGCCCTATGGTGGGGACCTGAATGACACCTTCTCACACACGTACTCCTCAACATTGCTGCGGGCTGCTGTTCCGCTGACAGTCTGTCAAAGATATAGTCAGCTTTCTTCTCTCTTGTGGGAGTGAGTGTGCAAATCCTGCCCATTATAAATATTTTGCTATGCCTCTGAATATTTAGGCTCTTCCAAATGCAAAGGGGAACCTGACTTCAGTTCGCTATTTTACTTTAGTTCCCTCTTAAGTGTAGCTAAGTATTCAAGTAGTGGTATTGGTGGATGACTTTTCAGTGAGGGTTTTTTTGGTGGGTTTTTGTTTGGTTTTGTGTGTATGGTTTTTTTTTTTTTTCCCCCCCCTTTCCCTAATCACTGTGTTCTCTCCTTCTTATGAAACAGCTTGTAAGACTAAATGTAACACACTGGCAACTTGATGATTCTCCTCGTGCTAATTATATTTGCTGGAACATCTTCCTCTACCTTCCACAAGCCATATGTGTTTAGTAACTAAACTAGACAACCGTTTCTGAGTCAAGGAATGTAATTTTTTGCAGTATGGAACTCTGACAGTCATCATCTTAGGTATTACTGTGATGATAATGATAGTTCATTGCTAAGTGCATTCTAGAAGTGATTGAAAACAAATTCTTCATGGAGAACTTACAGTCTAAATTAAACATGCTGGTTAGAAGGGAGGTCCCATTCAAGAAGTTGTCATCACTGCAAAGGTGATGGCTATATTATTATAATACCTTGGGCCTTTTCTGTAATTCACTTTAAGGAAATTTGCAGAACTATAGAAATAAGTGAGTTTAAATGAGATAGAAGCTGTGGTTTGACCGACCAGTGTGGAGAATACACGCTATGTTACATGCATATTAATCCCCAGGGTTCCTATTGACTTGAAAGATTCAGGTGGTTTATATTGCAAGTAAACATTACACAGCTTGGTTCTTTATAGTTTACAACTTATATTAAATTGTGCACATGCAGAATTTAAATCAGCTCTTCATTGTTTCTCATGTTTGTGTGCATACTTATGTGACAATGAAGATGGTAATTAAGTATTCGTTAGGTACCCTGGGAATAGAAGAGAACATAAGCATATGTTGCAAGAAGGTGGTTTATATCAGCTAACAGCAAAATCTTTGTAAGTAGGAGGAGGGTTAAATACTGGAATAGGTAGTGATTGTACAAAATGCAGTGACTATCTGTCCCTATCCCTAGGTTTTTTTGGCATGATGATGGTGTGGGGTGGGTTTTTTTACCTTTTTAAGAAAAGGTAGTGCTGGCATGGCTTAAGTATAACTGATTCTGCTTTGTGTCAGTGTGATGGTCTGGTGAAATATTTTAGACAATTTTTTTATGGTGATACAATTTTATGCATAAAAACCCAATGGGAAGCCTTTATGAGAAGTGACTTAATGTTTCTTTTTTTTTAATACCTATCACATGATTAATAAGTATCAAGAGTGCATCTGTCACATTCACATGTGCTATGTTTAAAATGTTCTTGTGGTGTTGACCCATTTTAAATGGTTCCATTCAATATTTGTATTGTTACTGGTAGTGGAGTTTTTTTGTCTCTCTTGTCAGCTACTGAAACGTGATTTAGAAATCCAATAATACTAATGTGTTGAAGAAATATGGCTATATTCACTGAGCAGGAATAACCCAGTAAAAGTATTGCTTTAATTTTAAAGCTGACCTTTTTTGTTATTTAGTAGAAAAATCCATGATTCCAAAAGGAAATAAACCTTTTTTGCTGGAGAGGATATATAGCCTACAGGAATAGGAGATTGGAGGACAGTAATACTTTCACTGTGCTAATCCGATAATAATAATGAAATTTTTGATTAGATGATTTATGATTATGTTAGTACTAACACATAGGTAAGACTTGCCTCTGCAGTCAACACCTCATCTAGTTTTCTCCCAGCAACTTTTATCGGGAATGTCAATTGCATTTGACACATCACCTGAACTGGACCTCCAAGCATCGGGATCTTTCCTATGCTATAGACTAGAAGAGCAGGCCTACCTTGCTGTGATCCATGCAGAATGGAGCTACCCCAAACCAAGGGTGCAGTGGAGGCTGGCTAGGGAAATGAGTGTGGTATTCAAAACACAGTGTGTTTAAGCTATAGGCAAATTATGGTCATTGGAATCGCTGCAGTGGGTGTAGTAGGGGACGAAGAGCTGTTTGGGTACTGCCCAGGTGAGTGGTGAAGGGAGCTCTGGAGACTCCGGCACGTGGTGTGCATTGTCTCTGCTACACTGCACCTCGTTCAGCAGCCTTTAGACATTAAAGCTGGATGTTGACACCATAGGTTTTTCCTGCCTTTTTGAACAGGATATTTGGGATTCAATGAACAGTTTTAAACTGTTGTATAAAATTGTAAATGTTTCTGATGAAAACTTTATTTATGAGAAAATAAAATGACTCCTTTTCTAATAGGTTTATAAGAAGAGATGTGCTCCTATTCTCTGTTGTGAAAAACTGACAAACTTGGTATAATTTTATAACCATTGGGAAGCTTTTTGAAATAATTCTATAAAATTTAATAAAAACCCTAACATGTCAATGAAATTATGCAGAAGGATGCAAAGTACTCCAAAGCAGAGATTCCCTTTTTCTGTTAAATCCAGTACTGAGAATTTTGAAGCTGTCTATAAAAACATGCTTATATTCTTTTATAAATATTGTGTACCACTTTATAAATTTTTTATGAAAAATATTAACACTTTGCTTCAAAGCAAAGCTTTTGAAGCTGTTTTTAACAGGCATATAAAATTGCTTTTTTCAGTACTGCACTGTATGAATTTTCTCTGCTAGTTTTGTTTTTATGTAGCAGATATTCAGAGTTTCTGCTGAAACAAAGGTATCTTAAAGTTTCTAAATTAAATCAAGCTAAAGCTGAGGATGTGCTTTACTGTATTGCTGTAGCAAGGCCTGAAGGACTATTCTGGGATAATGGAGGATATTATTTGGGAACAGTATGATCAGACAGCAAATTATGTTCCTAAAAAAAAAATAAAAATCCAAGGAGGTCTTGGTGTGGTCTGGTCATTGTTTTCCATATAGAGCAGTAAATGCTTTCCTCTTCAACTGACCTATTTTGCCCCTAACAGCATAAATAAATAAATAAATATCTCTTTTTAAGGATTTCCAGCCTTAGAGGTGAACTTGGGTGGGGGCTATGTTAGTGGCAACCAGTACGAAGCAGGGAGCTTCAGCATAGCAGGGGGATGGAAGAGGGAGCCGAGTGCAGGTCTCTAGGTCTGTGCTGTTGCTCCCTGCCTTGAGCTGTAAGAAAAGAAAAGAAAAGAAGATGTTGCTGCTGCTCTATTAAAACTTCTTTTAAGAGATAAAAAGAGAGCCAGTTTTACTGAGTGTCATCTTACTAATTTTCAAGAAGGAATGTATCTCCTGAGGAGACTTTTCCTTAGCTGTTCAGTTATAGATATCCTATTCTATTTCTGATCAGATGGCTTTAAGGACACTAAGTTATGTCTCTGTCACTGATTCTGGAAATGTTCGATGAACTTTAGCTTAAATCAAGACAGAGCAAACACTGGTATGTGCCATTTACTGAAAATTCAATTACCTGTGGTCCCTCAAGCACAGCTGTCAATGTAACTTGAGTCTATTGGTATCTTGAAAACACTGCTTTACGTTCATATTCCTCCAGATACGCTGTATTGCTGCATACCTACACAGAGGTCTGGAGACAAGATACTATTTGGGTTTGGGTTTTTTAAATTATTCATTGGTTACACCATAGTGATGCTTTAGAAGAAGGATGTAAAGTAAGAATTGAGTGTATAGAAAGACATGAACAAACCTGTTGGGCATTTTTGTTGCTAAGGCTACTGAAAGTTATTAAATGAAGCATTTATTTCCAGATTCTTTTTTTTCTGTGTGTGTGTAGGAATAAGCACTTTCTCTATTGTAACTGAATTGTTTTAAATCCCTAGCTCAACAACCTCACAGAAATGAGGTGCTGTAAATTGTCAAAGACCAGAAATATGCCCTTGCTAGCAGATCATCAAAGTACTCCTCTGGTGCACCTGGTCATTTCATAAATAAGCCATTCATCCAGTTTCACTTGCTTACACTGTAGCTGTGAAATGGATAGTTTGAATGCAAAAATCGATAGAAAACAAACCCTTAGTTGCCTGGTCTCTGTGGATGTTTCTTCTTTCTATTTTGGGTAAGGATAGCCTGCAAAAGTATTAATCAGTAGAAACTTGTTAATTCAATATGAACACAAATACACCAATCAAACGTTTATTTCCTAATCTTTTATTACTCACGCCATTAGCATTAGGATCCATTGTCATTAAGTAGTTAGCATTTAAGTGCAAAAGGCTTGCATGAAATACCATAGGCTATTTTACTATGACTGCTTCTCTCAATCACATATTGACTCTTGCCAAGTACCAAGTGGCAATGAACTAGTTAGGTTAGATTTCTTTTTTTTTTTTAGTTAAGTGTAAGATTAAGACAAAAAGGCCTGATCCATCCTCTGATATCAGTGCTGATGAATACTTCAGCTTGGCCCATGAATGAATACAATAGATGAATAATGTAAATATGAAGAGTGACACATGAAGGTATATATGGATGGTGGTGATGTGGAGCAAGATGCCTGGAGGGGAGATTGTTTACTCTGCTGGTTTTGTGCTAAACAAATCCTTTACAGACCTGAAAGTTTGGAACTGTTTCTTCCCATTTGCTGAAGATCACATAGTTGCTTCTGGGTAGAGAACTGAATTCATCCCTATCTGATATAAATTCCAGTGTCTGATAGAAGTAGCAGTGCTATTTTCTTTCACATATTCAGTTGAAGTCAACAAGATATGGTAGTTTATACCAGATGGAGATCTGTCCCACAGAATGCCTCTTCATATACTTTTGTGCTTTTATGTACCTCTCAAATATGCATTAGAAAACATTTGTTTGAAAATAAGCCATTATTCAGAATTTGTCTGCTGAAAACTTAAAGGTTTATGCTTTAAGCTTAAGTATCAAGCTTATCTTAGTAGTAAATACTTCCCCTTTCATGTATATTATATGAGGAAATGTAAAAGCGCATTCAAACTGCTGCTCCTTTTGGAAGTGGTGCAACTGAGACTTTAAATCTCAAAGGGGCATAATAACCAACATTGAGATAATTAATTTTATATAGACTGTAGTACCTATTCCGAAGAAGGTTGTGTCTGATGAATTTAGAGCTGTGAAGTTGGTACTGAAAATACAAAATAGGCTCTTACATGTGTGGTTTTTTCCTTACCAGCTAACACAGTTCAATAATTAGATTTGACAGTAGATCTCTTTCTAGACAAATTGCAAATAAAATAACTCGGTGACTTGGGTTTTTTTCATCTAGAAAGTTTGAAACCACTGCTGATCTGTGAAAATACTAATGTGCACAGATAATTGCTGTTATAGTGTTGACCTCTGAGGAGATTAGCAGGTTCTTCATGATCAGTATTTATTGTTGTATTTCTGATGTGCTTACTGGGACTCATTTTATTACTTAGTCTGAAGGGGGAGGTAAAAGCTATATAGTTTTCAAAACTGGTTGTATGGGTTGACTGCAGGTACTAAGCTGGCAGGCAGTGAAAGCTGAAAAACTTGACACTGTTCTGAATACCTCTGTTGTCTTGAATGACAGTGAGACCTTTCCATGGCAAAGTAATTATTTTTCTTTTTTTATGATGATGACAACCATCGTGGGGTAGTAAATGATCATTGGCCTTCACTATAATCCCAGTTAGCTTCTCCAACTCTGTATTTACTGCAAAGTTGCATTTTGGCAGATTTGAAGGTAGAAAGGCAATGATGCAGATGAGGTAGATTTCCTAGAATGACACCAGAGGAAGCCATTATGATTATTAGTGGTTTCTCCTATGCAATGTAATTTATATGCATTCACTTAGTGAATTCACTGTCTGGCCCAGCAAATCGTCAATGGCCACATATTTTTAAATCAGCGTTTTTCTTCAAATATTAAAATGGCTGGGAATTTTCCCCCGGTAATTTCTTTAACGTCTAATTCAAGGAACCTCTAAAATCTTGCATTGCATTTGAGATTATATTTTTAGTGAGATTATCAGATACTGATACAGAAATTAGGAATTGACCCATCATGTTATCTTTCCATGCATATAGCTTCCACATATGTACCTTTATGGTATGTGCCTTAGTTTCATGGATCACAGATGTCTCTAGTCTAACGCCCTGCTCAAATTGGGGTCAGCTATGAGATCATGCTAGGTTGCTCAGGGCGTTATGCAGTCTGGCTTTGAAAATCTGCAGGGATGGAGAGAATCCTATTATTAAATCTATGTGTATGTTGGTGAAAGTATTTAACTGCACTGTGAGTCAGTAATACATTTTTTTTTCCACCATATATGAATGTGGTTATGGTTTGATGTAATTTCTGTCCATACATATTATCAGGAAGTTGAATAGCATGCTTTGCTCTCTGTCCCTCTCCCCTCCCTCCATCAGTATGCTAAATTGTCTGACTGTCTGATCCATTATGAAAAGAGTTGCTGTACAGAATCACCTACATTAAAGTGTTGAGGAATCAATACAGCCGGTGACCTTTAGTGAAGCTGACATTTACTGGGGTGGATCATCTGCACACACAGTACATGACTGCTCACTTGCTTGCTTGATATCTCTCCCCAGAGTTCTGCTACGTGATTTTTCTCCTTTTGATGTCTTGCTCTGCCTAATTTTTATCTAAGTTTTTTTTGGACATATGATTGAAGGAATGATGCTTGGATCTGACCTAACAGACCCTTTAAAGGAGGCCATGCAGGCACAATACAAGGAGCTAAGGTTAGACTTCTAAAACTGAGGAATGTGAAAGAAATCATATTTCCTGTGTAGGGTTTGTCGTGTGTTGTCGTTTTGGCCTCTCTGTGTGTGCCTACTCCTGGTTGTTTTTCAATTACTCCATTGTCTGTTCTCCCCCAAACCCCTGCCATTATGTTTTTGCCTGGTGTGAAGTCTGTAAGCAGTAAACATCCTTCAGTGTCATATATTCCTCTTCTCAGCTGGATGCTGGAAATCTTCCTTTTCATCTAGCTCAGCTTACCATCATGATACTTATGTGAAATTTTGATGTGGGTTTGACCTGTGGAGGTTGGAGGATAAGCCACCCTGCAGTAAGAGGAAGCATGTTTGTATTTTCTGACAAATGTTAAGGCGTAAAAGAGGAGTGCAGTGCCAGTGAGAAACATGAGTGTGGCTGTTAACCGCAAGGCTGAAGCCTAGGTAAGAGCTCGGACTGCGGCACGAGTCAGCTGAACTGCATCCTGCTGTGATAAAGAGTTTGGAGTGACCCCAGAATCCAGCAGCTGTTTCTGGCTCTTACGTTGGGAGCAGCTCCCTCACACAAGGAAATGTTCCTCTTGGTACCCAATTCAAGCCCTAACGATGGGTGAGACTTTGGTGCTGTGTCTCCCAGTGACCAAGCAGTGTGGTGTTTGGGGCATCTTTTGAAAGGAGTGTTGATCATGTTTCTCCTCATAAAACAGAGACAGGCAAGCAGTCTCCTCTATCTTTGTTCATCCTGGGGCACAACGGCAGTCTGAGGAAAGAGGATAATAAAAGTGCCAAGCAGCGTGGCATGATTGCCAGCTTGTGCTCTGCGGAGGCTGGAGGAGAGAGGCTGCAGTAGGTCATGGTAGCTGTGCTTCGGCAGAGAGTACAGGGTAATTGTTTCAAGATAAAAAAAGACATGTCTGGAGGCGAGGCAGCCCTATTCAAGCAATCATATCAGTAAGTTTACACACTGATTGCCAGTAAAATAATAGGAGTTCATTTGAGTGTTCTTGTATTGTTGGATGTTGTTTGAGTTTCTATGAGTAGCAGAGGGATACTCTAAATAGTATATTACTTAGTGTGTATATGTATTATCTTAATGCGTATATATATATACACAGTGATAAATGCTATTTTCTTAAGAGTTTGGCCTTTTTGGTGTAAAGTTTGACAGTGTAACATTACTAATTTGAAAATAAACGTTTTCTAATTTTTTAGTGAAGTAGATTTTATTTACTTGATTGGGAGTTCCCAATGATCAGCCTCACTAGACATGAAGTATTGTCTGCTCCTTGTCTCTCACCTTGCCCTCTTCTTCCTTCCCATTTCCATACCTCCCCCCTGCTGAAAACAAAAGCACAACCATCCTCTCTTTGGAGTTTCATCTCGCTGCTGCTCTGTAGGAGAACTTGTACCTGACACGTTCCTTCTGCTCATAATGAGCTTTCACTCAAGTCGCTGATCAATAGCAGAAACCAGCAGGTCTGTCTCTATTGCTTGTTTTCTCTATCTTGAATCTGCCAAGATAGATTAGACTATTGCCAAGGTCACTCAATATGTTGCAAGTGAATCAAAAGATATCTAGTTGACTTTTTTAGGACAGGACTGCAAAAAGGCAAGACTGGAGCTAAACTGAGTGTACAGTGACAGATTAAATCTGCATCAAGGCCATAGAGGGTATTTTTAAGTGAACCTTTGACACAACTGAGCAGGATACACATTCCCCATCAGCGGAGACGTTATTACACTGCTAAGGCAAAGTATTTCAGCAGTACACATATGGGAAGAACAAACACGAAATTCAGGAATCACAATGAGCGAGGAACTCCATTGTAGTTCTCTTGAAATCAATAGGATATTTACATGTTGTTCTGGTGTCAGAGCAAGCTGTTGGGGGGGCATAGGAGTAAGAGCAGCCTTGTTCTCATCACTCCACCCCAGAGGCAATGGCATCCTCCCGCTGATGCTGCAGTGATGATGTGAGCAATGAGTGCTAGCACAAGTACCAGGGTTACGTGACTGATGTGCTCCAAAAGCATCTTCTGTACTGGAGTTCTGGAGCTGAGGAGTAACTTCTCCTGTGGTCAGCAAGGAAAAACTAAAATTAAAAAACTAGCAGCATGAGTCACTTAAAAAGTTTTTGCATTAACAATGACAAAATTACAGAGAGGAGGGTTTATAGTGTGAGGTAATATATTTTATTTGACTGCTGTAATGGGGACAACTGTCTTCATGGCTTGTGTGTCTGAGAGCTTGTCTCTTTTTTTTTTTTTTTTCCCAGTTTCAACAGTTGATCTAATAAAATATACTGTCTGTATAAATCTTCCAGCCTCACATCATCATGCCTGCCTCAGAACAGCTAATAAAGTTGCAGACATATTTTGCTAATATAGCTGCTTCATTTAATGGATTGGCAAGGCCACCCAGCACAGAACAGTACTTGTCCTTAGACAGTACCTATGTACGTTAAGAAGTTTTGTGGTAGAAAAGTCTGAGTTGTGGGTTTAGCCAGTTTTACAAGTAACACTGAGAGAATTGCTTCCATAGAAACCAAAAAGAAATCTCTGCTTGCTGTGTGTTCCTAGATTTGAACTTCAGACTTTTCCAGAGTTTGAAGCTATTTGATGTGTAGGAAATGAAGATCAGTTTCTCTGCACTGAGTTGAAGTGTAGCTGTGTAGAAGATAAAACTCTGCTTTTATACTTACTAGATTAGGGCTTTTTTAAATTTAATTTCTGTCGGGTTATTCCTATGCTTTTAAATAGCAGCGTGCACTTAATTGCTGTCTTGGCCTGGAACCAAAGCAGTTAGTAAGACAGTGATGAAAGTAACAGGAGTCTTAGAGATTTTGCAAGGCATTTAAAAGATAACAGCACCCTTCTGATTTCTCCTACTTCTCCATGTCCATGAAGACACCCTTGCAGGGCTGAGGCCAGAGTATCAGTGACATAAATGGATGAAGGAAGTTCTGTTAATTAGTTGAACTGTAAAAGAGAATCTTGTATAATTATCTGCAAGAGAATCCCCAACAGACAATTATGAACTGCCAAAACTTCGTCTACTACAGTTGTTCACTGTGACCTAAAGTCTTCAAAGGCCTGCAAGATTTAAAACCTGTTTAAGTAGCCTGACTCTGCAGTGACCGAACTGTTAGCTGGAAAAAGCAAATAGAAAAGACTACAGCCTTGAGTATGTCTGTATTTATCTTACAGCTTTATCTTTGTGTCTAATTGAATTTTAAAGATGCTGATCCCGAGGCACTGGATGAGGCCAGACTAAAGCTCCAGTCCAGATGAAAATGAAATAGCGGGACTGAGCTTGCCTTAGAGCTGCTTTTTGGCTTTGAAACACGCGTTGTTCTCCTTACTGGAGCTTATTGAGTCAATGGCTTCAATTTGCCAATCTTCATATGTTCTGAGGTTTGGTGCATCAGAGGTTCAACCATCAGAGCCATCCAACAGCAGCCACCCAACATCTCCTTGAGTTGGAGAAACTATTTTGCTTAGCGTTCAAGGTGGACTGATGATTTTTCCAGTAGTGCAAGTTCTTGCCTGATTGTGTCTTCTCTCTCTTTTCCTACTTTTTCTTCCAAGTTGCTGAGCTGTTGGATTTTGAATCTCACTCTGAAATTGGCATGGAGTGAGCTAAGTGCTAAAAGTTGCTGGTGTGCGAGTCCTGCTCACAGCAGGTGTGGAGAGTGCTTGTCTTTCTCCTCTTGCATCTGAGAAGCTAGATTTGCTGAGGGGTGTCACAGCTGCTCATGGGTCTGCCAGAAGGGTCTCACCTGAAATCAGTTTAATTTGATGAGAATCTTTTTCTGTTCTCAAAACATTGTTTTGAGATAACAGCCACCCATGGATTTGCAATGCAGCTTCAAGCACTTGTTTTGGCCTTCTTCAGTGTGGCATTCTTCCAGTTTGGGGAGATTGCTTTTCTTTTTAATCTGGTTTTTTTTCCTTGTTGTTGAACTCTGAGTCTCCCTACCTGGCATCTAGAGGCAATTATAGTAATTGGCACTTGTCTCCTTATTCTGCATACTGATTTAGCTCCTCTGACTTTCTCCACAGAAAACAGAGATGGAAGAAAACTGGCAGCTACCAGCAAAGGGGTAAAAGAAAGGGAGAACGGGATCAATTCCCACGCTCGGTGGGAGTGTGCTTGTACTACTTGTGATGTTCTTGTAAGCAGTGGATCAGTCTGTCAACACAGGAGTCGAAGGTGAGTCTGTGCCACGTGGAGGCCTGCATGTTATTTTCTGCTCATAATGAGATTAAGGTACAGCAGCCTTCAGCCTGGCTGTAGCAGTGTCTGCTAGCTCAGTCCTTTTGGCATTGCAGATTAACAGTTCAAGTTCTCTGCACAACTAGATTACTTTATAAATCCCCTTTGTCTTGGGTTAATAGGACATACCTTGGTCAACCTTGCTGTTAAAATCCTTAAGAATAATCTCAATATGGTTGATCCTATGGTAATTGGTCACCAGTTACTGATGTCCTTCTGGCGTTCTGGTAGAGCACATTTTGATGTTGATACAGTCAGACATATCTGGTACCATAGCAGACCCTAACCATAGGTTGAATAGTTCCATCAACTGGGTGTAGTGAGAATCTATTTTAATAAGATCTTTAATAAGACTTTGGATATATTCTTTAAGCTTTCTTTATTGCTTAATCTCTTCTCTGTGAAATAGGAAATTTTTCTACTTGCCTTACAGGGCTGCTGTAGGAATATATACTTAGAAGGTTACGAGAAATGCAAATTCTAGGGCAATACCTTGGCCAGGTATACAGAAAAGCAGTCTTAAACAGTCAGTAAAGAGGGAAGGTGTTTCCTTCTACTTACAATGACCTTAATTTGCAAACTAACTTGACATCAGGTAGACAGGCTTGTTACCCTTGGTTTACTTATTTGTCGTGCTGTATTACACAGTATTAAATCAGTTTAAGATGCAATGTAATGGAATGACCCTATACAACTTCATATTTGTTAACGTAATATGGCAGCATGTTTTAATGCATTTGTTTCACTCCAAGTAACCACAATTAAGTTTGACAATGGTGTATCTGGCTTAAAGGCTGAGACAGACCAACAACATACACCACACTGTCAGTGATCTTTGAATGAACCTCCCTTAGTTTTAGGCATCGTCTATAATTGAACGTGTTTCAAGAAAATAATCTAAATTTATAATTTGTTGTGCTTGAGGTGAAACATTAAAGTCCAGCTGGAGCATTATCTCTTTTCCATTTTCTCAGTTGTAACAACACAATCTGTTGGGGTTTAATTTAATATACTTTTCTACCACTACTGTCAAAGCTTTGGTGCAAGAAGTAGATTGGGATGATTTGGGTACTTTGCATGGTGGTTTGTCTTTGTTTCCTATTGCCTGTGCTTTGTTTGATGTTCTAAATACATTTCAGAGGGATATCTGTCACAAGGAGAATAAACATTGCATTACATAAACCTTTATCAGTGTTTAGACAGGTGTCACAATAGTGTTGTAAATTTGTTTGGATAACTACACCCATAATATTGGGGAATCTGCAGAAAAATTTACTTCTGTTTTGTGACAAGAGAACACTAGGAAATGTGTTAAAGCCTGTTGTTCTTCAAAGTTGCTTCCAATGTATGATTCAAGGTACTGTTTGTTTCATAACCTGTGTGAGGTTACCAAAGCACATCTGTGGGGTAGTGTTTGAGCAAGACTCAAAGGGGTCTATAAATGGATGAATGGATATTTGCTGAAATCAGCTGGTTTTTTGCCAGCCAAACACACACTTGATGCTTCATTTCTCTTTTCTTTCTCCAGTCTAAAGAGTCTATACAGGGCTGGTTTCAAAAGGTCAGCAATTAAAAGCTTGATTTAAAAAATACTTTGGCGATTTTTGGAGCATTAATTTAAGCATGTGATTTTTTAATTTTTAAATGATCGCCCAGTGTGACCACTACCCTCATAGTACCATGGCTGATTTTTACTTTCAGTCGGTTGAAGATGTCACTTCTTAAAACAAAACCAAACGAAAGCAAACAAAGTTACTCGTGACATTTCTCTGATGGTGACGCACTCTGAAGTGCAGGGAGAGGATGGCTGTGGGTGAACAGTGCTGCTGTTTCAGCTGTCTGGGTTTATTTCTGCTTACTCAGTGTGACTAAATGGGCATCAAAACAAGAAACTGCTCTGGAATAACCTCCCTCCTGATCTTTTCAGCAAAGGCTGATGACACAAGCAACTGTGGCTGGTATTAATATATGTTTTTCTTTTCTATTTACCCAACCGAGATGTTACTAACTGTCAGTTGTCTGGAGATTAATTAAATACTGTAAATATTGAATTTACTTCTGAATCACAACAGTGAGATTATTTAGACCTTGAGAAGGAGTTGGGAGCTGTTTGAATACTTTATTAGCTTGGACACAAAAAGCGTTGGATCTTTGCAGAAATTAAAAATGGTTTGAGCAGATGGAATATGTTTACCTTTTCTCTTCAGAATGTGTCAGCAAGTTGTTGGATTTGGTTTTGAGGGGAGATAGTAATTCCTTCCTCTTTATGACCTTGTGTTATGGATTTTTTTTTTAATGTCTTGTATATCTCTCATAATTGAATTTCTAGTATCTTGTCCAGATCAATTTAATACTAATAATTTAAGAGCGTGTTGCTTTCTTATTAATGTCAGAAGTCTGTCTTACGCAAATATATCTGCATAGCTGAAGGTTTCCAGATGAACTGAAACAATTCTGAATTCAGATTTCTATTTTGCAAAGTGCAGCTCATAAAGGCTACTTAAAAGAAATAAAACAAGCTATGGAAGCCTGATAGGTGGCAGTTATTTTTTTTATTCATAATTAATTCCTTATTTAATGAGGAAAATGCAACGTAGTTTGCATATTTTGCATAATCACGTTGAGGCAGACTTAAGAGGAGGGTAGCCTAGGAAGATAGATGCTATGGGAGGTACAGGCTGATTTCTCTGAGAGGCAGAAACCTTCTATGATGAAGGATGGCATAGGTCAGGAGTAGCACTGTCTTGCTTCTCTTGGGAACAGAGAACACAATGGGCTCAGATGAGAACAGAACCGTTTCTGAGGTTCCACATGAAGCTGTTTGGTTTTCCTGTTTGTTTCTGTCCCTAATTTTCTGGGTTCATTCTGTTTATCCTTGTTTTCTTGTCTTTCACTGAGTGTTTTTCAGACTTCTGTGGTTGATTCTTTTGGGAGCAGGGACTGGCTGGCATGGCTTGTGTCTTTTTAGCTTCTGATCCCAATTCTGACACCTTTATCACTACCACTGTGCAAGAGTATTAATAATGTGAGCAAATAATAATTATACTAACTAAGCATAAAGACTACTAAAAGAGAAAGTAACATCAAGCTCCAGAAAAGCTTTCTGTCAGCTTAAACTCTGACGCTTTGTCAACTATCTTGAGAAAACCTGCTCTCCTGAATTCTGCAGCCAGCACTCCTAATGGCCAGTTAATAATTGAGGGGAAAATAGGTTTTGTTTCATTTCTAATCCAAATGATGGAGTCTTAAAAATGCGTATGTGGACCTAGGGTTATGTAAACTGTTAAATTGTGATGGAAGAGGGAAAATTCTTGTCTCTAGTATGAAAATAAAATGTTAGGCATGCAAACCCTATACTCTTTCAATATTTCCAGTTTTATCATGGATCTTACAGTATTTAGTTTTTCTCCTTGTAGCCAGATAATATCAAAAGCTTTATACGTGTCCTGAAGACACTTTAGAAGCTCACAAAGCAATTAAAATGCAATTGAAGCACCATGATCCTCACAGAGAATGACTGATGATTTTTTCCAGGGTTCAGGGCTGTCAGTGTTGTTATCCATCTGTTGATTTATTTTTTGCCCCTAGTCTTCTATTTTTCTGTTACAATAAAGCTCTGAAATGCTTTGTCCATTTCTGCAACAGAGGAGGGATAATTATATACAAATACCCTTTCACATTATGCTTAGTACACAGTTCTACTACAGCGAGTAGCATAAGGCAAGGAGCAGCTTTAAGTTTGAGACTAAAAGTAAGTCTCTTTCAACTAAGCAGTCTCAAAATTCATGATATGGCAGAATTTGGTCTGTTTTCTCAGAGGAAACCGGTGCTTTACTGCGCAACGGGCTTTGGCACACTTCATAGATGGAGGGGAGCACTAAATCCACATGCGCAACTGATGTTTGTTCCCTTCTTTAATGTCATTGGCTGCTTCTGCCTTCTCTCCTATATTAGAGAGACCTTGCCCAGCAGGATTTTATATCAGAAACACAAAAGAAAAGCAAACTGAGATGCTTCCTCTGCTCCAGAGTTGAGCGTTTTCTCTGCAGTGAACACCCTCCCTCCACACTGCTGCGCACGTGCAGCGGCAGATGTCTTCTCCACAGAAATCTCATTTTCCTGTGGCTTTTTGACTCTGTGAATTTCCAAGGTGTGTGGTGTCTTCTTTCAAGCTGTTCCTTTTACTGGTAAATGTCTGTCTTACTCCTTCTCAAGACCTTCTGTTAACCTTTCCTTCATCAGTAGTGAAACAGCTGGTGTTTTGAGATCAGTGCCTCGTGATAACCACTTTCTTTTGTACAGATTCATCTCTGTCAGTTTGCCATAATTGAAATTGGGAGAACAAAATAAAGCAAAAAAATTGCTTTTTCTTTTTTAACATAGCGATTGAAGAGTAGTTGCAATGAAGAAGAGATGATAGATATGCAACAAATTATCTACATTTTAAAGAAGAGTATAGCTGAGCACATCTTTCACTGCTAAGTTTCGTAGCTGGGAATGGAAAACAGAGGGCATGCTTGTAGAGAAGAACTTACTGAAGTGGTTTTGAGAGCTCAGCATGAGATTTCAGTATGATGTTGTGGCTAAAGCAGTCTTTAAATTTGAAACAAGTATATATTGAGTAGAGACACGATACACATGAAAGCTGTATGTTGAACCCTGGTGAGTACATCTGTTTCTCTTTCTCTTTCCTTGAGAAACAATGATGAAAGAATGTATCTAGAGAAAAATGACCCAAATGATATAAGAAATGGAAAATCTGGTATACTGAGAGACTCTTGAAGTCTAATCCATGTTTTTTCAGAGAAGGTATAGGATAACTTGATAACGGTGTGTGCTTATCTCTAGCTGAGAATAAGATTTCTCTAGTCAGTCAGAAATGTTTTGCCAGTCCCCTGTGAAATTCAGGTCAACAGAAGCTGAACATAGTTGACTTCTGATACAGAATCCCTTGCAATTCAGATGTTAGTAATGGTCAGTAACCACAGCAGCAGTTTATGAAGTGTTTTCTTGCTTTATCATTGGCAACTTGAAAACCACATTTAGTTGAAATTTTTATCTTTCCTCTCTTCCTTCCTTGTTGTCCTTTCTCTAAAATGCTTGACCTAATTCTATCAGAATTATTGCATTTATAGCAGGAACTGAATTCATGGGACCTGTGTTGTGCATAAGACCCAACAGAGTTCCTTCTGCTTAGGAATAGGTGGGATAAAATGTTTCTAGGGACACTTCAGACAAAATACTTTTTCTTCATGCCTTACCCCCACTCCCACCAACCCAAGATCAGTAGTTATTGTGAGTCAAAAATCTTTTGAAAATTGCTGAAAGCTGTCTTTTCTTTTAAAAGTTATTTTCTAAAAATATTGCGTTATTTAATTTCTTTGCAAAGAAATGCAGGAATGGACAAAACCTTTGAAATAAGAAAAAAGCTCAACGGAAAGAGAAATATTCGTAAAAAAAAAAAAAAGAAAAAAGAAATTGATTGTGTCATTTTAAAGATGACCTCCTATGGCCTGCTTTATTTATCCGTTTAAAAGAACCTGTTGAGGAGCTCTATAGCAAGTGCTGGAATGGGCACCAGATCTGTTACTTAAACCCTGCACTCTATTTGGATAAATTCCACTTTTATGGTAGTTGCAACTCTTGGTCACCTGGAAAAGAGTCAGTGTTGTTAGAGCAATTTACACACCATAATTTGAGTACCACTGCATTAATTATGTACTGTTTTGTATGCTGCAATTAAGAATCAGTTCTGAACTTTGACATGAAATTTAAAAAAAAAAAATCACAACAAATAAGCTTTAATTTCAACACGGGGAGCTGCCTAGGTTTGGCAGAGCCTGCAGCTGGAGAGAAAAAGGCTCTTGTGGTGCAGCCTCTGCTCGTACTGCAGATACGGGGCTTCCCCTGTGCAGGTCCTGGGTGAGTGTACAGCCAGTGGATCTGTTCATCATGAGCATCAGACCTCCCATTAACATCAGCTCCTTCCCAGGTGGCAGGATGGAGCCGGAGACCTCACTCCTACTGCTGTTGCTGTGCAGATGCCTAAGGGCAGTTCCCCTATGTACTTCTTGTCTATGATGGCATGGTGATGCGAGGTACAGGGTAGGGTGCTTTTGCCCATAAATATGCCACTCACAATAATGCTGTTGCATACTATTCCCAAACAGTAGCTCCTCTCTCTCAGAACCTCAACCCTAAAATGGAATTACAGAGAGCAATTAATCCTTCATAGAATCCCTAAGGTTGGAAAAGACCCATAAGATCTTCTAGTCCAACCATCAACCCAACACTCCCATACCCTCTAGACCATGTCCTCAAGCACCATGTCTACATGTTCCTTGAATGCCTCCATGGATGGTGACTCCACCACTTCCCTGGGCAGCCTGTTCTAATGCCTGACCACTCCTTCAGCGAAGAAGCTTTTCCTAATATCTAGTCTAAACTTCCCCTAACGCAACTTGAGGCCATTTCCTCTTGTCCTGTCACCGGTTACCTGGGAGAACAGACCAGCACCCACCCTACAACCTCCTTTCAGGGAGCTGTAGAGACCAATCAGGTCTCCCCTCAGCTGCCTTTTCTTTAGGCTAAATCCTTGGTGCAGCTTGATTGAAAAGAAACATTTGGGATGACGCTGGCCCTTAGAAATCATGAAGCATGGAAAGATGTACTGGATCAATCAGTGTCTCTCCATTTCTTAGCCAATTATTTAATTACTCTATTTTTGCTAGTGTTTTACCTAGTTGTGTTTTAAATTTCAGGTGTTGCCATGATGTTGGCAAGCATTTTCTAGCTCTTAATCTCAGTAGTCACTTATTTTCATTCATGTTATCTGCTAATTTCTTTATACAGATTTTTTTCTTCTACAGATTTTTCCTCTGTTCTTGGGTGTCACTGTAGTTGTCTCTATTTCAGGTCTATAATTTGTGTTGTTGGTGTCTGAAATTACTGCTATTTTTTTTTTGTCATATGTAGCAAGAGCTTTTGCAGTATTTTAGGTGTGGACCTGGAAACGCACTATAGAGACTTGGTAACTCTTCTGTTCAAAGACCAGATGTCTCTACCAGACCTGAAAGTTTCTTTAGCCTTTTCACTTCCATGTGATTTCTAAATGAATGCCAGGCTCGTAATCCTCTAACAGACATTGTACATATCCTCTTGATTTTGTATTAACTGTATTTCAGACCAGTTATTCTGTAGTATGCTGGTCTGCGTTGTCCAGCTCAGTGAACAGGCTGTGAATGCTCTGCCCTAGGGCCTCTGAGCATGATTGTTGGAGAGTGGTTGGAGCTTGCTGGTGGTGGCATTTTCAGCTTTGGTTTTGTTCCCAGGTCTCTGTCTTAGTCATGTGGAGCATGTAGATACCTCCGTAAACAAAAGTAGGTTTCCTATCACTTCCCTAACCAATCCGCAATTTCTTAAAATGTAAGACTTCTCACTTCACTTTGACATCAGCAAAGCAGGGGTAATTCTTCTTGTCCCTGTGCCAGTTCAAATTGTAAGGGTTGCGGAGAGAGGTGGCTCTGTGCAGAGGATTGTTATTGCTGCATTACAACTTCAGATGCCACTGAGTGGAGCTTTCTCTTTCTGTTCCAACCCTTCAGAGAAAAGGTTGGAACAGAAAAACTTTCCAAGATGCATGCTGTAAGGTAGTAAGGTAGGCAGTTTCTAAGTGAAGCTACAAAATCAAATGAATACAGAAAAGGAAGCAGAAGGGTTACATTTTAGCAGTAAAGATCCTGGAGTTTGTTTTGATTTATGCTGGGCAAGTGAAGTGCTGAATAGCAGTAAGACTCTCTGTAAAGTGTGATAATTAACTCACGGGAGACGGGTTTTACAGGGGTGTGGTTTTCCAGGCCAGATTCTGGGAAAGGAGCGAGGCAGTCTGAGCGCTTGTGTCAGCAGCGGCCTATGGTTATAACCTTCACCGAGTGCCCAGGCAATCTTCGCTGATGGTCTATTGATCTTGGTCTTGCCTGTTGCAATGGGTTCTGGAATGAGTTGCAGTAAAACAAGCATGTCCTTAGTTTTATAGGACAGTTTTCTACCCCTCAATTTCTTTTTACATGTAACTTACCATGTTTTCAAACACATGCTGAAGTACTTTTCTTGTGAAGAGCTTTTCATGTGTATGGAATTGAGGGCATTAAATATAATTGGTAGTAGGAGTAATCAGATGGTAATACTAATGGATGCTGAGGATAGAGACAAATTGTGAGAATTGGAACCTGTTGCAGACTTCTAATAGTTAATTATTGGACTATTTATTGCATTAGAAAAAAAAACAGTGTTTGAATAATAAAGAATTTGCTTTCTTGTGGCATGCTTTCTATCTCTCATTGATAGATTTACTTTAAGCTTTCAAAACTTAAGAGGGTTTGGGTGCCTTCATTTATTTTGGGATATAGTAGCAAAATCTTCAGCCTGTAGAAGATACTGTAGTTTGGTTGGCTTCATCAGTGTGATGAAATATGATGCAAACAGATGATTCAAATTTCCTAGGTTTTGTTAAAGATTATGCTCAGCTGGGCTCTTTTCTTTTTCCGTTTCAGCTCCATGTGTCTGCATGCACAATGTGTTGTCTTCTTCCTGTTATCATGCTCATGCCGTCTAGTGTGTTTTACTGAGGCCCTTACTTTCAGCCTTCTTAAAGAGCAAAGGAAGCCTTTTCCAGCTGACAGTAGTGGAGGTGTGGAGATCCTCCATCAGAGCAGAGCGGGGCTGCAGAGATGTCCATCACAGTGATGTTCATCCTCTCTCTGGCTTCTCATATCAGAATTTGTTGCTCCCCTGTCTAGCCTTATTTTGAGTTCTTTCTATTCTGTCTTGCTGCATAGAAATGGTCATTATTGCTCTGGAAACAAGAAGTACACAGTCTTCCTGAGCAGAGGGTGGAAATCCTGATTGGCAGGAGAAAGAGGGAGAAGAATCAATGCCTCTGACACAAAAGTCAATGTGTGCTTGAGTATGTTTGCAGCCTCTGTTCCCTAGCAGCTTGGGTTGATAACTGGCAGTAAAACACCTTTCCTCAGCTAAACTGGGTTAAACAGATACTCTCGCAACAGGAACGACTGTTTTCCGTTTCTTAAGGGAGGTGTTAGAGGTACGGCATGCTTAGACCTTAACAGCTGGCTCATTATATTTACACTTGTGTTCTCTGGCCTGTGTTTGATCACAGAAATCAGAAGCAGAACATATGACCAATAGGTACAGCGTGATCTAGTGGATTCCTAGTGTTCTCAGTTTCTCCTTACATGTGTTTATTTTTTTCCAGCAGGTCGTGTCTTCTTTTTCCTTGTATGCCCATATGTAGCAGATGAGATAAGCGAAACAGTGTGGCGCCAGTGCAGCCTGCCCAGGCTTTAATATCACTAAGAATTGAAGAATCTTTCCCTTTAAGCCTTAATATAAAATAATGTCAAATAAAATTGGGACAATATGTTATAATAATATAAAAGCTTCCAATAATATTAGATACATGCATTTTTATTGGGTTTCATAGGGTTATGATAATAGTCATCATTTTCTTCAATGCATTTTCTTGTAGCGAGAAGAAATTGTAACTGAATCCTCTGATTTTAGACAGATTATATACAGCAGGCTGTGAATTAACAGCCGTTGCAACAGGAAGACGTACGCTTTTGTAAACGCTGTGGGAACGTTTGTGAAGTCTGCTCGTTTGCTTCTGCTAAACGATGGGTCTTTTGCTTCCCCACGGGTGCCTGGGGCTGTATTCCATCGTGAGAGCTGTATCCTCATTAATGAGCTTACATTATCTTAAAATGGAAAGTAGATAAGTAGTTTGTTTTAGTCAGAGCACAATGAAGATGATGGGAGAATGAGATTATGTAAACACACATATATATGTGCATGTGAAATTGGGAAGTGTCTTAGTTTCTTGTTTTCGTGGCAAAGACAAATAGTAAAGTGAGAAAAAAGAATCACAAGAGCTACAGCAAAACATTATGGAATTACATTGTGAAACAGAATTTTTTCAAAGTAGAAAGGAACAATTTGAAATACATGTCTTTCAAAAGTAGCTACCTGGGAGAACAAAGAGAAGTACAAAGTTGAACCAGTAAGAAATTGTAACCTTTAAAAATAGGTACATGTTTCCTAACAAATCTGGCATCTTTCTGTTATCACAGACACATTCAACTGAAATATTTATTTGGGTTTATGGGAAGTTTAAAAATGCAACAGCTGCTTCATTTGTTTTTTCCTTTCTGAAAATGGCGCTTATTTGACGTTAATTTCTGATGCCTGTTACTGCTGCTGTTGATGGCAATTCAATGTAAAGATAAGGTAGCTGAGTTCTGCTTACTGGGTAAGGGCACTAGCTGCTGGAAGTGCTGGATGCTGGGATGAACGTGGTTTCTGAGGGTAGAAATGAAAGACATGAGTTGTGCATTGGGAGCATGGTCTGTGTGTATTGTGGAGCCACTTCAGATGTGTGCTTTTTAGCAGCAGTCCCCAGGCAGCTTTGATGGTGCCTGCAGAAAATAGCTAAGAGGAACACACCTGTGGGATCTCATATCCAACTGGAAAGTTTTTATGAACTTTTTGTGGTGAGACGAAAGACGTTATTTTATTATGATGATAATTTGGATGTGTGTTTACCAGAGGAATGTGCGTATTGCTGGTTATAATAGCATGAAAGTATCTTTTTCTCTAAAGTTGAATGCAAGTTGTGTGATCTGATGTTTCCACCTGTTCTGCCCAACAAGACGGATCCTGGAGTTGTCCTGTAGTTCAGACTAAGGCAACCTTCCTAGCAATGAGGGCACTGGAAAAAGCCTCCTAAGAAATTCCCCTTGCCTGCTTTTGCCAGCAACAGCTCTTTTATTTCAGAGAGCCTGGTTTGTTTTGCAGTGCTGCTCCCTTTGCAGCCGACAAACAATTATTGGTATAAGCTCATGATCAAATGCAGTGCAATAAACAGTTTAGTGTGTTAGTGTTTGTCAGCTCGTTTGGGGTAAGTAGCCAAGTGTGCCCGCTTGGCACATCTGAAATGCAAAGCAAAGTGTGCTTGCTAAGCAGAGGGGAAAAGCAATTGAGATTGTGCTGCTTCCAGCTTTGTGCATTGTGCAGACAGCTGTGTTGCAATGACCTGCCAGCATGCTCTAGCTTCACACCTGGGCTGCTGCCCCTCCTCATGTGGAGACAGCATCCAGCTCTGCCTAAAGCTTCACCTTGCTGCTGGGAAGCAAAGGAGGATCTGGTTTCATGGCATGAGTGTGGTAGGGGAGGTCAGACCTCACCCCTTGCTGGAAAGCCCAGGGTGGCTCTCAGTGATGTGAGATCTTTGCTGGGGATGGGAATTTGGTGGGTTCCGAGGGGATGCTGTGGAAAATTTTCTTTTAACCCAACCCATAAGAATCAGTTTTCAGTTCTCTGGGTTCTTTGCTTGGTGTGTTGGGCTCCTTGAGAATGCTGCGAGCTGGGAGACTGAGCATTAAATCCTGTTTGTGTAAGGTGAAGGGCAAGATGGCTTGGTAGTTCAGTATGCAGAGAGTTTCAAGATTTATTAAGGTCCTCTTCCCAGTGGTCTGCCATGGGGATACACATAGGGTCTACACCTCGATGAGGCTGCCATGAACAGAAGTCAGTTCTTTCCCAATTCATCTATGTTCTGATCCTTCACTGCTGTGCTGAGGCTGATACATCCGTAATATTCAATGGTTTCCAGAAAACTGGATTCCTGTCATAGAAATATAACAGAATGTATAGAAAATAAATGTAAATAAGTGATGTTACGATGAGTGGTCTGTGTTCTCAGGTAGTGTAGCTTAATTTCCATCAGTGAAGCAGAGCTTAGCTGAAATTCAACTCCCTGCATTTTATTTGATTATTTTAAATAGGAGTGGGAACCTGATTCCCACCCCCCCATGCCCCCCCCAAATGATGAGATGCCTTTTGATTGGAAAGGTAGAAGTTCGCAGAAAAGTGCTGGAGTTTTTTGGCATCATGATAAAGAGGCACACTATCTGAAGCTCTTGAAAGATCCCCTTGGATTTAAAAAAAAAAAAAAAAGGCACCATGCAATTAATTTCAAAATACTCTGCACACTTTACTAAATCCATAGCCTAAGAGATGACAGTAACTCCTTAAAACTACAGATCTTGGAAGCTTGTACTGAAAAGAGGTGCTAAACTGGGGTACTAGGAAAAAGAAATTAATTGGAAGTCTCCTTAGATGAAGCAGAAGCACAAGGCACCTAGCAACATGGTTGGTAAAGTTCTTGTATAATTGCCAGTGAAAGTCTCTGTGTTTTGCATACTCCAGTTGGATAGTCACAGGCACTTTTAACTCAATATATATTTTACTTTTGGCATGTTTTTGTTGTACAAGCTTGCAGACTGTAGCTGACAAGCATCAATATTGTCATCATCACCATCATTACCTTCTGCAGCAGCTGAGACCTGGCCATCTCAGGGGTGTCATTGTTTGGTTGGCATCTTATTTCTCTTGTCTGCAATATGTCTCCCACTGGGCCCCATCCATAGTATTCAGAGACATCAAAATAGTTTCTTGCTACCTTAGGGACCTTTTTACGTCTCCGGCGTGTAGAACCCACATATACTGTTTGAAAGAGGATGGCACAGAAAAATGAGAATTTATTAATTCCACAAAAGAAATTTACAGTATGGTTCATGTGTGACAGTAGTAAGGAGTAAAAGCAACAAGATATCAGAGCTGGAAGAGCTAGTAATACTTTTTACATGTTTTGGAGCTTTGATCTGAAACTAATGTACATTTTTCTTTTTTTTTTTTGACCCAATACAGGCACGGTAGGTCAGGTGTTATACCAAAGTGACGCCCATTTATCTTGCTGAATGCTTCCTTCTTTAGGCAGTTTAATCTGCTTATGTTACTAGTGGAAATTGCTACTTCAAAACTTACTTTTGATGAATGGGTTAATTGAAAGTAAAACTGTTGCACTTTAAAGCCCTGAATCTGACTATTTTTGAAGGGTTCTTACTGCGGTGCCTGGTCTCAGTCTTTACTGGATGATGCTCATTTTGCGGTCGGTGGATGCCTGGCAGGATAGCAGCAGCAGTGCTGCTTTGGAAGCAAGAACACGTTGGTACAGGACAGCATCTGTTGTCGTGGCTGTGGTCGCTGTGCCACTGCTGTATGCAGCGCTTTAACGTAGAATCTAGAAGCAGAAGAGACAAAGCTGTTATGTAGGTTGTGGAAGGTGGTGGGAGAGGAAGCTTAGCTGAGCAGCAGAAGAATCTATTGTCTCTTTTACTGCCTGATTAAAGTAAGTTTTTTACAACAGAAATACTCCCCAGAGGCTGAGCTGTCAGAAAGGATTTCTGTGCTCCACAGCATTCTGTAGTCATGTTGTGTACCTGTTGGTAAAACTTAGAAAGTCTCTAGCATCGGTGTTGTCTTTGCTGGAATACCTTTTGCGACCCTTCAGGTAGCAGCTACTGCTCCTAAAAAAAGAAAAAGATTGTCAGAACTTATTTAGGCTATAATCTTCAAGGAGCTTTGGTGTAGGCAGCTCTGCAAATCTAAGAGAATGCTGGTCAAAGTTTGATTATCAATTTCCAATTGAATTGCAACTATAGTCCACAAAACAAATAGTTTCATTGCTGTGCACAGGATGAAGTGTTACATTAAAAAGCATAGCAGGGGATAACTGTTGCTTTGTACCTATTATCTGTAATATTAAATAGCATTCAGCAAGTATTCTATGAAGTTCTATTATGTTTCTGTGAGCACAGAAGAGAGGAAGGATAGTTTGGAGAAAGGTGAAAATATAAGGGTGGTTTTTAAAAAACAAAAACAACACACAAGCTGACTTGTCAGTTTGTATTGACAAAACTTCAGAGGATCAACTAAGGAGAATTTATAAACTAAAATGTTTATAGGGGATATTGTAGCAAACAAACTGTAAATGTTTACAGTAGTCATAATTGTTGATGCCAGCAGGTTTGTGTACTTGTCTCTATTTTATTTCATGAAAATAAAGAAAAGGATATATAAATGAAGATTTGATGGTGTTGGAAGAGCTGGAAAAATCAAAAGCTGAGCTGCTGTAAACAAACTTGTGTCTCAAGCTGAGGAAGCAAACTGGAAATGCCAACGTGACCTTGGCATTGACTACGGAGGGATACATTTAGAAGTAAATGAAAGTACCTGATGTATGCACAGAGCAGGGAGAAATCTGTTCTTTCTTTCACTTTTGTGTCAGAGCTGTTTTGCTGCACAGGCATGAGTAAGACTTGACGAGCATGTTCACTGCTCACGTGTGTATCTCACTCAATCCCTCTCTGATGCAGAAAGCTGCCTTTGACACAAATTAGGGTATTGCCCACATCAGCACCACAGTTGTAACTGGTCAGACAGGAGATGGAGTCTCTGTTCACTTGCCTGTGCAATTTATTGTACTGGTGCTGGAGCCAGGGATAGGAAAGGTGCCTTCCCAGGTGGTTCAGTCTAGCTTGTGAGAAACCTGAAAAATCGGGGCTGTCGACAAGCTATACATCCATAGCTTTCACATAAGCTGAGCATGAATATTAGCCTGTCAAAAACCACATAAGAAAGAAATTGCCCTCATTTGCAGGTAGCTAAAGAGAAATTTCTCCTCAGACTCACAATATTATGAACATTTCTTGTTCACAGAACCAATCAAGTGTGACACAAACTTTATATACATAGGAAAAATGACTTCATTTTCTTTATGCAATTCTTCCATTTTCACTATATCAAAACGTGAGTTGAACGAACAAATCCTGTCTGCCTTCCTTCATGGTTGGATTTGGGGTATTTTTTAAGTTGAGAGGTACAAATGGGACTTACTCTGTTTGGAGCATTTCCTTGGTGGATCCCCAGATACCTAACAGGAAGCCCTTACAGTGTGGCATTTAATTCAGTGGGAGCACTAATTCGGTCTCCTTCTCCCAGCTGGCTGATACTTATATCAAACCTACCCAAACCTAATAACAGAGTGTAGTACCCTAACCTCTGCTGTGTTTGACAGAAATTGGCCTGCAAATAGGGAGAAAATGTGAGGATGCCTGTTGACATACACATGTGCAGAGAAATCATATCACCTGCACTTCCATAGGATACAGCCTAAATAGTTCTCCGTGTCCCAAGCATCTGAGGATCAGTGAAGATGGCAGGCAAGGTTTAAATGGGTCACTGAGGTTAACCTTTTTTCTTAATTACAAGAGATTCTTCCCTGAGACCAGGACTGTGTTTGGGATCTAGGGGGTGCTGCTGCCCAGGGTGTTATAATTAACCCCAAGTAGGTTGGTGCTGGTGGGAGCTGTTGCTAAGGGTATATAAATCACGTTTTGCTGCAGCTGCAGAAGAGGATAGTTCAGCAGAAGATGTTCCAATGGAGCTAAATTAAAACCTTTTTATATTCTTTCACCCTGAAACAGAAGACAAACAATTTTTTGTCATGTTGAATAAAATGGTTCATAAACATGGATGTGTGAGAAAGCAGTAGGCGTGAAAGTTCAATTTTCTGTCATTGCACTTTTTATCCATTAGCTTAGTGGATAAGGCATCTGACACAAGAACCTGGAGGAGCAATTCTGAAAATAGTTAGGTCTTCTCAAGATTTTTTTGAGAATGAATCACCCTTAGGATCCTTTAGTTTAACCATTTACTGCGATTTGGACTCTGATCCTTACTGGGTCCCTTCCAACTTGAGATATTCTGTGTCTTAATTCTTGAAATACTGATACATCACCTAAACTTCCACATTTCTCCTGATGATATGCTGGGTAACATGAGGCAAACTCAGAGGCAGGAGGACTATCTTTGGATAGACAGCTCTGTCTGTGTGGAATTAACAGAAGGGGACAAGATGGTCAACTTGAGATCCGTAGGGAAAAGTCCCTCCACACTTTCCATATGTCTATACATTACATCACTGCTAAATTTTCTTCCCCAGATAACGTGTGGGTTATGGTCATTGAAAATAATAGCAATTGGGTCATCTGAAAATCAAGACAACTCTGTCGCCGGTTGGTTAGGACTTTGATGTGATACGTGAAATAAAAAGGTCAGCAGAGTTAAATATCAAATTTGCCATTAAAAAAATGTTTCTAAATAGCTTAGGATATGACCAGATGCTTAATTGCAGAGGAAAAAGCATTTCTTACTTTTTGAATGGAAGTGGCAAGATTGAGTCTTTTTGACATAGAGGAAGTAAAGACATTTAAAACAGAAGCATGAAATTTGGTTGCTCTGTGTTAAGTAGGAATGTATCTAGTTTATGTAAGTAAATCAGTATTGAAAGAGCTTAAAAAAATTCCTCGATACCCCATGTTTCAGAAGCCAACATCAAATAATTTAAAATCTTGAAAATCTTTTGTGATCAGTACTGTAACCTCCAGGCACCGAGCATGTTCAGGATTTGTGATTTTTTTTTTTGTTTTTTCCTTTGTCCATGGAAGGTAACAGTAAAACTCTTTGACTCTAAAGAGGAACTGGCTAGAAAAATGTCTTCAGATGTGTATAACCCTAGTGAGATTTAAGATAATAAAGTAGAAATAGTAATTTCTGAATCCTCCTTATAGCAAATAATATATTTCTAAATGTAGAAATAGCAGCGGAGGCAAGCACCAGGACACTCTGAGCTAAGGTCCCTTCTAGTTCAAACGAAAGTGTGATTCTGTGCATCTGCACAAATGTTTTCTAAAATGAAGTGGTACTTGAGAGAAGAAAATAAGTCTTGCACATTGTATTTCCTTTGTAATCTCTTTTTTTTTTTTTGTGCTAATGTGTGGTTACACATGAAAGTGCTGAGGCGGAAGGTTTCTAATGGTTGAGTTTATCATATATCAGAAGAATAAATCTTTGATTCCTTTGCACTGTGTAACCACTCAGCTTTGTCATGTTTGCCTGTTTGAGCTACCCTGCTGGAAATGGTTGTTCTTTCAGTACTTCAACAAATAAATAGCTACAAGGGTGGGCCAGTGGGTTTACTTTGTTTGTGCCATTGCACTTGACACTAGCTAAGAAGTTGGCTTCCTGTTAGCAAGTATCTGTTTAGTGTGGTTATTTTAATGCTAGGCAGAACTACAGGAAAAAAGTATTTTTAATTAGGTGGAACCAACACAGTGGGAAAAACATGCACTTTAAGGCTTAAGTCTGATGGGCCTATAAGCTTTAAAGCTCGTCTGTTTTCTCCAACTGTCTCAGCAGTTTCGATATTAGATATTTCTCATCTCTCCTTCCTGAGTCTTACTTTTCTTTTAGTTTGTTTCAGATGCAGTAGCCTGGCTGTTGTGTATGGTTTTTTGGGGTTTTTTTTTTGATGCCTGTCTAAATAGGAACACAAACTTTGTTATGGTTTGCAAGGCTCTAGACACATCCTGCTAGTTCTGAAGTGCTCATAGACTAAGACTGATGCACCTTGCATTGAGTCTTCTGCAACCAGCCAGAAAAGTCCCTGGATGCAGATTGTTTGTAGGTTCCAGGACTCAAGGCTTGATCCCATACCGATATGCGCTGTTGTCATTCTGACTGATTCTCCAGATAGGATCCTAAATTAATGGTGTAATTAGTGCAGCTTCCTCAGTTGAAATCTGTCTCTGACTTTTTTTTAGAGAATTGTTACTATTACTTATCTTGAGATGCCACTGGGCTCCTGTTTCAGTAGGCTTGGAAATATGAGGTACACACACATAGTGCTGTCAGATGCAAACTCCTTTTCTGAATTTCAAGTAGGTCAATGTGATCCATGCTGCTGTGAAAAAATCAGTCCTGCCTTCCTCCTTTGTGAGTCTCCATTTCTCAGCAGGGCCTATTAGGTAAGCACAGAGCTGTGGTATTGTGGCTCTGCAGTTTCAGGATCTCTACTGGCTTATCCTGAAAGTTTGGAGTATGGCCAGAAATGAACCCATTAGTTACAGACCCACCTATTTCCACTGATATATTCATTTTCTGCAGAAGCACCACAGGCTCACATACTGGCTCCATTGTCATGAGATAAAATTTGCTCTTATTTATATCTTAGCTGCATGATCTAGCGAGCCTGCTGCTCTAGTGTCTGTCACATAATTCAAAGTAAATAAGTCCCATGATAGTTAATCATATATTGGACACAATTAATTTACAAATACAAACAGAATGTTCCCTTTTTTTGAAGGTTTAACAATGTGGAAATTTAAACACAGAGTATCTGAGTATTGTCAGGTTTAATTTTCACTTACTAGGAATATTAGTTAAGGTGGTGTTTATTTAAGAAATTTGACATTAAGAATTTATTCATAGCAAATGCAAGTACCTTTGCAACCTTTGTTCTCAGTTGAAACAAAATGCTTTGTGGGATTATTAAATGCTACTCTGTGAGCTTTGAATTTCAAATAGGAGTTGGGTTCAAAAGCGTCCCAATGGATTGAAGAGTAGATGGAAGAGAGCGACTACAGACCTGCTGTCTGACCTTGAACAAGTCGCTTCAGTGCTTAATGCTTCAACTTGCACCTTGATCTGGCAGTAGAGATAATTACACGTACCCAGCTTTGTAAAAATGGAAACAGAATTAATTTTTATTCTCTGCAAGCATAACTTCAGAATACTTGTGTTTGCATCAGAAGTAGTGTATAAGACCACTCCTGCAGTTAGTGTTGTGCATTGAAAACTGGAGAGTCTGGATTTGATCCTTGATTCTGCTAGTTGTCCTGTGCAACTTCGAAAGATGCCTGATCTTGTCATATCTTGATGCCCATTGGTGGTGGTTTTCTCTTAATCTTCTCCTTTCTTGTTTCTGGAAATTATAGAAGGAAGGGATCTGGTTGGACACAATTTGTGAGAGCAAAGTTGATGCTACCTTATTTTGGAGATCCCAGGCATATTATTAGTGTTGAATCTGCTTCACCTCACAGCTTTTGCACTTCAGTGGCCTCGTTTATGTTATTACAGTACAATTAAAAATGAATAGAGTTATCCTCCCTCTTCAGTATTAGTTAAATTCTCCATATGCTAGTGGGCTAAATGGGTATTGAACTGTTTAACTTTAATTAAGCAGCAAAATCTTGGGGAGAAGCCAGGAGCACACTGTCAAATTAAAGCAGTTGCCTCTGTTAACAGCTGCCCATAAATCAGATTCACTTGTATACATAACAATTGTTAATTGAATAATTGCCTAAATTTCAGCTCTTAATCTTTCCTCAAGAAATGCATTACATTTACTTGGAAGTGTTGGATTTTTTAGCATGTTTGGATTTAACAAAGCTGAAGGCGCAATATACCTGCGAGCAGATATGCAGAAACTTTTATGGCTGAGGCTAAGGAGAAGTCGACAGGAGGGTGATATATGTGTAAAGCAGTGCCAGACCTCTCACGTGACAGTGGTGAAGGCAGTGTTTTGGTTGTGGGTTGTGCTGATCGGAGGTTAGATATGGTTCAGCAAGTCAAAAGGAGGACCCACTGAAATATCTGGAAGTCTCCTACTGATTTCAGTAGTGGTTGTGTCCTTCCTGTTGTCCTGTAATGGCCTCCACGGGGCAGCCCACACTGGACTCAGTGCCTTTGGCAATCCTGGCAGGACACAGATAATAAATACATGGGATACCTTCTCTGTTAGACAGAACAAGTCATTTAGAAAGGTTTGTGTGGTATGGGACCTGATGAAACTCTGAGCTAAATGGGGTCTGACATTACTTGAAGTGAGGTAAATCATGAAGAAATGCATTAGAAATGGGGTAATGGGCCTCAATGGTCCTTTCTACGTGGAATGAGGAAACGTGTGCTAGTTAGCAGTGCAGAGCAGGTTTTGCTTGTGCTGCAGTGTCCCTGCCTTATGTCAGACTTATGGGTGTTTTCTTCAGTTAAACCCAACTTGACTGCAGAAATGCTCAAAGATATATTTCCCTAAAAATAGAAACTGCTTAACAATTCCATTTGAAGAGTGGAGTTAGACAACACTTGAAAACCAGTGCTAATGTGGGAAACCTTTCCTTTGTATTTTCTGCACTAAAAATAAAAGGGAGCTGAGAATATTTGCCTTGCTCTATTGAGATCCTTTCATGACTCTTCCTGGGATGAATAAAACCGTATCTTCCCGCATAGCTTGTTTAAGCAAGCTGCCACTCATGGGCTGCTGTTTCCAACATGGAAATTATCTCACACCCTTGTGTACACCTTTGGATGTATACATAGAAAGCAGCAGGTGCTTCTGCAGCACAGTTCAGCTCTATCCCAGCCAAAACCAATACAGCAATGAACTCCCATAAAAGGAGCCTGGCTCATCATTAGTATGACTGCTGGAGAAACATCCATCTGGTCAGATGAATCCCGCACCCACTGTTTTTTGGGAAGTGATTCAAAGCAATCCATCATGCTGCAGACCATGGCAGCCCAACGTGGGCGTCAGGCCCGTTGTTTTCCGATCAGTAGCAGGCAATTCTCAGTGTGCACAAAAATACAAACCCTGATCTTTGTTGAGCAGTTGATGTTTGCTGTCTTCCCCTAGACAGAGCAACAAATCTGCTGCTCTCTTTCAGTTCAAGAGGAGAAAATACATGTCTTTGCAAAAGCCCCTTGCCTTCTCCGAGGCTCTGTTTCTATCCTGTGACTTTATAAATACAAAGTTGCTGTGAAATCCCTCTCTCTGGGGAGATATTATTTTCTTTGCTTGTATCTGTATGTGCTGTGTGTCAGCCCTTTGCAGGGATGTAGTTTGGACATTTAAGCCACATCCTTGGGGACAGGATTTAATATATAGCTCTGCCAGTGGTTTCTCCAAGTCCCGCTGGGTCACAGGATGCTGTCTATCCCCCCTGTCTCAGGGGACAGACCAGAGGATCACCATTGGTTTCCTTCCCCATCAGCCCCACAGGTACATTTCAAGCTAAACCATCTATAAAACATCAAGGGGAATTTTGAAGTTAGGTGTGTGTAGTCCGGCATTTTGTGTTTCTCACAGAAACTGAAGTCCTCCCTATGTAGTTGTGAAACGCATGCTGCAGCCTGGCTACAGCTGGCATTGCTGCTGGAAGCACGATTTTTGGCTGTGGAGGTGTGTGAGTAAATGAGAGACAAGGCTCTGAGTAGCTGTGGGGGAGATCAGTAGGGAAGGACACACAAAGCATCAGGCACACAGTAGCATGGCCTTGGGAAATGAGCTAAGAAGGAGAGACACTAGAACCTGTGGGCAGAGTAACACTCCTGTTTTTTCATTGCCTTGGGCACCAAAAGAAAAGCAACAGGAAGGAGTATAAGCTTAGGGAAAATGACCTGTGAAAAAGATTAAACAAACTCAAGTTCTTTATAATGAGTGGAGACAAGTCTGGGCAAAGTGAAGGAGGTCATCACATCCCTAAATACTTCAAGGAAGGCAACAACCCGTCCACACCTAGCCTACTCAAGTATGCTAGGAGTAATACACTTCACAGGAGACAGCAGTAAAGAGAGGAGTAAGCTGAACGAAGACATTTCTTAGTCTCCAGCACTAGAGCTCCTTCAGCACTGAATGGGCAAGGATCTGTCAGGGTTGGCAAAGGTATGCTCTGACCAGCCTGGGGGTGGAGGAGAGGGTTTCCAGCCCCTCTTTGCTACAGTTGTGTAAGTCTTGCATTCTGTGTCCTCAAGTTGTGCCAGCGGAGGTTGAGATTGGATATGAGGAAAAATTTCTTCACTGAAAGGGCTGTCAGGCATCGGAATGGGCTGCTTGGGGAGGTGGTGGAGTCACCATCCCTGGAGGGATTTAAAAGATGTGTAGATGAGGCACTTAAGGACGTGGTTTAGTGTTGGATTTGAGAGTGTTAGTTTAATGGTTGGACTTAATGATCTTAAAGTTCTTTTCCAACCTAACTGATTCTATGATTCAGGTTGGCAGAAGTTCCTTCCAGTTTTTGGTTCTGTATTTTCAGTGTGCGTATGAAGTCATAAACCTAAAACGGTACACCTTTTGTGGGTGCGCAGCAGAAATCTCATGAGCTAACCTAAAAGTAGCTTTCTGAAGCACAAAGATCAGAATGCTATTAACCTATGATGGAAATAGCTGTCTCATGGAGCATAATTGTGCTCCTAGGATGGCCCTTTTTTTCAGGGCAATGCAGCATCTTTGTAGCATGAAACTGCAGCAATTGATCTAACTGTTGTATTCCTGGTGGCCTCTTCACATAGCCAGCACCTTCTCCTTTGGGATGTATTTGTGGTTCATTACTTACACTTAAGAATCTTTCACAGCCACAGAGAATAATAACAACTCTTATTTCAATATATTGACATGTCTCCCAGTATTGACCTTTCCTTAGCCAACCCAGGCAAGATTAGACATTAGGGAACTATCTCAGCTCCTGTTATTTAAAAATGTATATTTTTTTTCTACGTCACTGTTCAAAAACTCTGAGGGTTTTTTATGCTCCGATTCAAAACAAGGGCTTACCATGTATTTCAAATTCTTTTATGTGATCTGGGAGAAAAGCACCAGCTTCTCTTTGTTCTTGGTGTCCTGGATATGCTCCCTTTTGTATTTCAGTGAGTCTTTGGCACTGTGTGCAAGAACAGCCCAAGGTTAGTAAAGCTTTTGTCTGTCCTATTTGATAATATAAAAGAAAAATCTGTGTCTGCATCTTTAGGTGCTGTAAGATTGTGGAATTCCTCTGAAGTTTGCTCTCTAGCATGCATATATAAAAAATCACGATGATTTTAGTGAAAATCTGCTAATACTGATGTTTTCTTCATGTGATGAATTTTGATCACTCCTAAACAGGATCAAAAGACATCAGACTCTCCTCTTTGTTTTATCAGTATAATGAAAACACAAATATGCTTAAAACACTTCAAATGGTTGAGCATATGGTAGCTGAAAGAAACCTCAACTGTCTGAATTATACATTAGTGTCAGACTGTAATAACCCAGATTATCTGTGCTGTATGTATTTTGCTGAAAGGGAAAGTACTAAGGGATGACTGTAGTAAATGCAGTAATGTTTTCTGCAGTGTTTGAAATAATTGGTGTGCATTGGTATACACAGCAAGCAAAAGTCTCTTTCCTTAAATCACCCAGAAACGGCAAATAACAGGGATTTTTCACTTCTAACTGGAGTATCAAAAATATGCACTACTGGTGATGATGGGCTTAGAGTATTGGGCTGTCATGGCAATGATATGGATGCTGTTACTGCACACAGCCCTGAGCAGTGATGGTGGGTGGGGAGGAGGTAGGAGGGAGCACCTTTGGCACAGGTTCATGTCTGAGCACAGCTCCTACCCCAGCAGCAAGTGCTGCTCCACGTAAGCCTTAGTGGAGCCTGGCTTGGCTGAGTTAACACACAGCCTGCTATAAATATTTTGAGCCAAGGATAAAGCTAGGTTTTATGACTGTGTGTTTTCGATGAGGTGCCTGTGGTGTCTTTGGTGATGGGAGAGGATTCTGGATCGTGAGGTTTGAATCAGGTTATGAAACATCCTGGAAATCATGGAGCAAGAGAGTGATTGCTGGTAACCTAAGAGAAGAACATACATTCAGGCCTTTTAACACTAATTATACCACTCAGAGGAATGTGGGTATCTATAGACATTGCCCAGTAATATGCAGTAAATTTTACTGCAATGGTCAAGACAAATTTGAAAAGGTAAGGTGTAGTCTTCCTGTAAAATTTTGAAGCAAAACCTTATGCTTTCAGTTGTGAATATCAGATTTCCTTTTTCAGTTATTTTGAATAATAATCTGCAGTCAAGAAGAGCTGTGGAAAATAATGCAGGCATATTTATTTTATGTGCTATACTTTTATGAACAGCTGAGAGCAGTGAAAGGTAAGCCATACTTAAACTCATAAACCAAGATTGTAACAATTTTATACAATTTATAGGGTTTATTTAATGAGTTTGGGTAACATGGAATGAAAATTGTTCCCAAAGGGCCCCAATCAAGTAGAATATTGAACTGGCAAGCAGACTGTAAATTGTGTTTTAACTAATGTCATATGGCTATATACTTTTTATGGAACACCGTTTCCTGCGTGGAGAAGGAGCGTTGCAAAGTGCAGTTATGCACATACCTTGAGGGGTCTGACCAAACACGTTCAGGTTTGGCTGAATCCGTTCAGGATAGGGCGAGGCCGTGACTCTGCGCACACGCTAAGCGGTGGGCTTAAAAGAACAATGTGTCTTCTGAGATCTCTTAACTTTACCTTTCCAATGGTAGTTACACTTGTACGTTTAGATTTGTCCGCAGGGAAACAAGGGGAAGCGGGGGGTGCCGGGGTGTCGGAGGAGTTGTTAGCCTGGCTGCTGCCTGCTCGCCCGCCGACAGCAAACAAGGCATTCCAGTTACACAGCTGACACCTCCTAGTGAGCAGGCTTCCCCTGAAAATTGGACAGGGAGGAAAAGAACTGTGAATACAAATCACAAAGCACTTGTCTCCACAAACCGAGTGCAGTGGACTTTGGGCTTTTTCTCACTAATGCTGGAAAGACATGCAACAGCTGCACTAATGATGTTGTACGACTAAGAATGGAACTAGGACAGTATATGAACAAGGGTCTCTGTGTTTTTTACTGCAATGAATGTGAGTATTTTACTGAGTAAAGAACTTTTTCAGCAGTGAAGGCATAGCCTCTAGTTGTTCTGTCCTTTTCCCAAATCTCTCGCTTCTCAGACTTGCATCAGGAACAATACAGGAACATATGAGTGACAAAAAGTGCAGGAATGGCATCAATATCACACGTTAGTATGTGTTTAATGTTTAAATGTAAAATGATCATGAGGGCACAGTTCACAGGATTTACCAATCTGAATCTCTTTTCAAATCAGTTTTCCTCAGTGATGTTTTTGATTTGGGGTTTGTTTTGTGGTTTTGGTGTGTTTTTAAGTCTGACTTTCGAGTTCTGCCGTGACACGTGAACGTGAATCATTGGGAGATATGAAGTGTAATTCTAGTGGTGTTGCTTTGTGCTTGAATTTTTCCGACAACTTATTCTTTGTATTTGTTCCCTTAACTGATGGCAGATACTAAGTAACAAATTGAGTAAAATGAACTTCTATGAGAATTTGAATGAAAGAAGATTATACATTATTTAGGTCTGCTGATATATGGGGACTCGTTACACAGCTAACCTCTCAAAATGAGTAAACGTAAACTAAATAATGAAGTGTGCAATTCTGGTCTAATTGAAATTGAATGAAACTGAAATCCCGCTGGCTTTGGTGAATAGAAGCAACAGGACAGTTCCATGCCAACGAATGAAGAGCAAGGTTTCTCCAGGGGAAGGTGAGCAAGGGGAGTAATTGTGCTACTGTTCAAGTAACATTAATACAGTGTAGGCATGGCTCTGTCTTATTTTTCCCTGGAGAAGCTGAAATCTTCTGAGTCCTGCCCTCTCCCCCACTCCAGTCTTGTTCTGTTCCCAGTGGATCTGCAGCAAGGGAACTGAGCAGTATCCAAGACTGCAGTGTTTGTCACTTCCCTGGCCAGGCCCAGTTACCTTCACAGAATGGGAAGGACACCGCAGTCCAAAGCTCGTGCACCTGAAGGCTGTCCAGCCCCAGGGGAAGGTGTTGGGAATGAAACAAGCCACCAACACTGTTGTTTTGCCACAGCCTGCCTCCGTTTTGGATGTCAATGAATCGATCCGACACGGCACCTGACAAACCTACGCTGGCTAAATGAAACTCTGGTTGGTGGCTAGGTGAGACGGCAGCATGATGGGCCTCTGAACTATTTCCTCTGAAATTCCATTAGGAGGAATGTCATGGCTTTTATTTTTAATATAGACATGCTGGACTATGCTGGCAATAGTGAACTGAATGTGGTGGAGGAAATTAGCACAGTGACAGCTGCACGCCAAGTACCTGCTGCAAATGCATCTCTGTCAGAGGCACAAGGCAACTCTTGTCACCCTCTCATCAGACGTAATTGAATGCCTACAGAGGTGGTAATTACAAATACCATCCAGGCTGCACAGACTCATTTGTCTTTGTTTATCATCAGAGCAAGTATATTGATCATTACTAAAGCATTAAATATCTTTGGAGAAGAACAGGAAAATCAGATTAATAAAGCCTGACATGCATTGTGAAATGCACTTCTCCATGAAAGTCAGGTTTGGTAAGTACAGAAATGACAAATGAAATCACTCTTTTACACTTCACTGACCTAGTAGAGTTATCCTGAAAGAAACAGCATTTTGGAGAAAGCCACTTTAGATTTTTATTACTCAGGTCTATGTTTATATTTTATATTTATATATTTATATTTTCAAAGCCTGTTTAAGGAAAAGGCATTATTGAAGAATACCAGTGCCAGTCAGGATTTCAGTGGGTGGAATTACTGGAATGATTGTCTACTTACATTGGAGTAAACAAACAGAATTTTGTCTTTTACACATTGTTCTGATATCAGATGTAATATTTTTGTCACAGGCAGCAGAACATAGGCATTTTTGGTATACTAAACTAGTATTTCCCTCCTTGTGCTCTCAGAAAGAATTAATTTTGCCAGTAGTTTCACTAGTACCTTTTAGCTAACAGCTATTGGTTACCAATTTTCCTTATAAGCTCCCTGTTATCTAATAAGTTTTTTAGAGAAATGGCCAGGAATATAGCATGCAGGCATAGTTTACCTCATGCTGAATTTTGTGAAGTGTTGATATGCTACAACAGGGAACAAAGCTTCTCATATTCAGTTTTAGTGAACCTTCATCAGTACTCTGTATACAGAAGAATTAATTTACAGTATGTCAAAATACTTTGAAATCTGGCTTAGCTCAAATATTGTTTAAAAAAATTTGGATGGTTACCAGATGCTTAGCAAGTTCTTCCTCACTCAAAATTAAGACCTGTTATCACTAAAACCTACTGCATCTGGACAAAGTTATTCATGAAGATATTCACATTTGATAGATCAGTCTTCTGTTAGATTATTTGCTTGGGATTTAGGTGTGTCCAGCAGATGAAAATAAAGATATCCACTTGCTGTTAAGTAGGTATTTTCTTAAGCTTTTCCTTATGTTACAGAGTAGGAAATCTTGACACATGCTCAGCTGGTAGGTAGGTAACATCATCTCTAAATTGTCTTCAGTGGTTCTGTGTTACTTTATGCTTGGCTGAAGATTCGGTACGTTAGTTTTCCCCTGTGGACGGTTCTTCAAGCACAGTATATCCAGTTTGTCTTACTTCTCAGCTAATTTTTAAGAATTTGGGTATTGATTTAGAAATGGACCCAAGTTGGTGCTCTTTCTTCAAATGAGTAGTGAGATTGCATGATAGACATGTGTCACTTCTGAAGACATTATTAAAGGAAGTAAATTCAGAGATTAACTCTCATATTTAGCATATTCCAAGCTGATTTATAAATTAATTCTCAGAATTAGCAGTAGGAAAATGTTACAGGTGTTTAGTTAGCACTCAGCATCCCCTGGATCTCATTCATGCAGTGATGGTGGTTTACCTGGGTGTCTGTGTGGGAAATAGATGGGTTCCTGCAGCTCTATAACATGTGCCTACCTGCCACTGTTGTCATAGTTGGAGAGACATCTGACCTTCACATCCTTTTTTTTTTTTTAGTATAGGTAGTTTATTTTAAAACTCTGCTAAAATCTAGTTTGATAGGGTATTTCTATCTCATATATGCAAAAATATGTACAAAGCAAGGGCTGATAGGAACTTGAGCAGCTGGTGAAGCCATCTTTTTGGGCTTGATTTGTAGCTTTGTCTTTGTCTTGGCAATATGCAGAACATCTCTAATGGGCTGAAGCATTCTCTATTAATAAGTAATAGAAGTAATTATAAGTAGGGTAAAAAAGGCACAAAAGCCCAGCCCTCCCTAGTGTAAAGGCTGATCTTCAGGTGTGGCTGCTCTAAGTGCCTGTGCAGTTCTTCCAGAATGGGAAACCCAGCTTTACAGATGAAGTTGCTTTCAAATGTCTGTAATAAGAAAAAGCCTTTAATCGCTGAGTTTTAGCCTCAGTTTAGATTTTCATGCATGCCAATTAGTAGAACCTTGTTTTCTAAAGATACGATCTTTCCTATTTTGAAAGCTTGGCAGTTTTAATGCTTTAAAATTATTGAAGCTGACATGTGTCCTCAAGAACTGTTTAATCTGTCAGATTCTTCATTCTTTTATCGTCTCAATCATTTAATGACTAAAAAAACCAAAGTAAAACCTCCCAATGAGGTTTTTTTTTACCTTTCTTTAACTCACCAATAATTATGAAGACTTTTACTTGTGGTAGGAATTTCTTTTTAGAAACAGAGAAGAACTAATTAAAAATGTTCAATATCCTAAATTATTAATTACGATGGAGTGCAGAGTGGTTTGCAGGTGGTACTGTAAATGTGGGTTGGAGGTATGATTTGCTTGTCATACTGGATGCTGGAAAGATACTAGGTTTCATACAAACCAGCCAACCTCTCATGATGACGTGCTGGCTGCACTGGATTCACTGCTGTGTATCACTCCAGTTCGGCACTGACAGGTTTGCATCCGTGTCCCCAGCTGACAGCAGTCCCCGATTTACCTCCTTACTGATTTTACAGCTTCTTATATTGGCCCCTTGTTGGGCACAAGGGTCATGTCCAGATGGACTGCTTGTCTCAGCCAGCCTGGAAATGCTGGAAGTGGTGGATTTTAACTTCTGCCATAAAATGCTGTCTTTGGAAGCAGAAATAGGTTGGTAAAAGAGGTGATGATAGGCTGAAGGGAAATTCGCTAAAGGAGAATCAGAGGAAAGAAATAATCACGATGAAAAAGAACCGCTGTAGGCGTGGGTGTTATCTGCCTGTTGGGTGCATGTGGAAGGACGGGAGAGCGGCAGTCAGAGCGGAGTTTGGCAGCTACTGCCTCTGTCCCAGTCCATGCGCAGGGAGTAAGCGTTGGGATGCAGGGACAGGTCTGCTCCCTTACACTGTGCTCGTCCTCTGCTGTTTGATGTCCACAGCTGCTCTGTGGTTGGCATGCCATGGGCAGTGGGGCCATGAGAGGAGAAAGGCCAGGCATGGAAGAAAGCTGGGAGGCACCTCCTGGCCTTGCTGTTTTGAGATAGATACTTATTTTGAAGAATCCCTTTGTTTTCTATGAGAGGATTTGGTTAAAATTAGTCAGATGATGTTTCTCAAATTGTATTTAACCAGCTGTGCTCAGAAATGAGTTGCAATTTATCACAATGTGTATTCATGTTGCCAGCATTGCTACCCACCTGCTGTGCTGCTCCTTGTGGGCCATTATCAGGTCGTGGCAGACCTGCATAGACTCTTCTGGAGAAAGGGCATTTCTACTTAAAACACAATGGTCTTTTCTTTCCAGATACCCGACTCCAGTACACTGAAATCATGATTTGAACGCTCAAAGACAGCATTCTGAAAAAGGTCTGAAGTACTTTGTTTCCAACAATTGTTCACTGATTGAATAAATAAATTCCCTCATGCTGACATAGTTTAATTTCTAAACTGCATTTTTTGTATTTTTGTATTGGTGTTTTCCTTTACAATCTTAAAGGAAAATATAATTTTTCTTGGAATACAAATCCTAATAATTTTGTTGGAATTTTTTTTCAGTTGAGGCACCTATCAGCTTGTTAGAATGCACTGGCAGATTTGGCAATCTTTGGCTGAGAGGGGCAAAGATGGCAATCTCTTTGCTGAGAGGGGCCGAAGATGAACTATCAGAAATGTCTTAGATGGGCATTCCTTGGGGATGTGTACTGGGCAACTCACACATTGTGGGGTGAGAGCAGCACCTTGGACACCTTCTCACTCTTGTCTCTGAGCTAGACGCTTGCTTTGGTGTGAGATGGATCATGTCTTCCTCACAAAACTATCCCAGGAGCAGTGGAATCTCAGCTGAGCATGAACCCAAAGCTCATTGTGGGGCAAGGCTGCTGCAGGCTGGGCATGTTTCCTCCTCAAAGCCCTGATGAGACATTGGTCCCTGGGCAATGTAGATGGAGCCATAGGTGGGCAGGCAGCAGCCAAGTTAGTTGACATCAGCTCTTCAGAGTATTACTAAAACCAGCAAACCATGCAGATAATTACCTTATAACTTTGTAATTGTCTGCACCAATCCAAAGCAAGGCCAGAATAATAGCCTTTGGGTTTAACTGTGCTTGGTAGTCAGATTCGCAGTCCTTTCTGTGTGGTGTAAAGTGCTACAGGAACATCAACAGAGTAGTGGGAAGATTGTAAACTTTAGTGGGATCTGCCGAGACGAAAGAAAATACATGAATGGATGATATCAGCATGATTAGTATTCTTTCACTCCCTAAGTGAAACCAATTATTGATTGCAGTGGGAGTTGGACTGAAAAATAAATGATGTAAAATGGGTGAGAGTAAGAACATTGGGATTTGATTTTTAGCATGCTCAGATAACCAGTTGTAGTCTACATGCTGTTTCACTTGCTTAGTCATAGCAAGAAGACTGTATTTATTATTCTATGGAGGGCTAGCAACAGGATATTATTCATTAACAGTTTAGATTCCTAATTAAAAACAAACAAGAGATGCAAACTTTCACAATCAAAAGCGTTTAATCTGTGGAGGTTTAATTTTTTGAAGCTCTTAATCTTCCACATCTGCATATATAATGGCAGGTAAATATCCCATTGTAAATGATTGTGAAACTGTAAACAAAAGCAGCTTTGATATATGACTTAAAATGCCTTTCAAGTGATTTAAAAAAACACACTCTGGTTGCCTTATGTCATTGCAAAGGCACCGGTACAGAGTGCAAGATTTCACTGTAGTTTCCTATTGCTGTTTACAAAAATAAATAATTTGACACAGTTTTCCCTTATCCAGTTCATTTAATTGTAGTGTTTTTCCACAAAACCAGAGGCTCTGGCAGATCAGGTTATGAGAGGATGGGCTGTTAGGAGAAGATGGGTGGTTGTGTCCGCCGCCTTGTTGGTCCTCTGAGAAGCTGCAGAGATAGTTGGTAGCTACCCAAAATGCACACTTTTCTAGTGGGAAGAACCTGGAGAAATCTCAAATTAGTGTGTCCCTGAGCTGGAACCTGAAGGAGGCAAAACTTGGTCCTGCTCAGAGGAGAGTAAAAGGTGGCCGTCAGCAGAGAGCATAGTTACCTGGTGGTTCTCTCTTGTAAGTGGCAAGAATGACACCAGCGCGTCCCAGTTTAATGCTTTGGTTGGAGAGTACAGCTGTAGGGGTGAGAAGCTGATGCTTTTGAACTAAATTGTTTGTATACAGGTGCTGGTATCTTTCCATCATAATATTTATGGTATGTCAAGTTAAATAAAGCTTGTCTAGACTTTTTTGGTATTGTGTTTAAAATAGAAATAGTATTTAATAGAAAAAACTTCCAGGGCAGGGCTGGGGGGGCTGGCAGAGTTGGGCATTACTGAAGAAACAGAAAAGCAGGGTGCGGTGGCTTCAGGTATGAGAGGTGTGGGTTTTTTTTTTTTTTTTTTCCAACTCCCAGTTTCAAATCTGAAGTAAGCCTCACAATACAGGGTTACCAGCATTTTCTACCTCATCTGTCTTTGCTTCACAGACCTCAATACTTTGTTGGGAATGGGATTGGGGATGGAGGGGTGCTGGAGATGGGACTGCACGTTTGCATGCTCATAGTAGTTCCCCAGCCAAGCTGCGCAGTGGGTCACCTGCCAATTTTATTTTCAGTTGTCGTCTGGATCTTGCATTGTCTAATCCTAGACATGTTACCAAGCTTTATGCTGTCCCATGCAGCTCCCCAATTACTTTTCTACTCTCTTGAGCCTTCTTCTGAAACTGTAAGTAGTAGATATGCATCCTTTAAATTCTTGAGAGACTTTCACCATGAACTCTGAATCAAACCCAAGATGAATAAGGCATTGCAGCGTTATCTGCTAGATTGTCAGTGGATATAAATGGGTGTAGTCAGTGAATTTGGCCTCACATCACCTGAAGTTCAGCCTTTGTTTGTTCTACAAGAAGCTGTATTCCATGTTTACTCATTAGAAGCAACAGGAAATGTGTATTGTGGGGCAAAATATAATGGTACAGAAGTTCAGAGCGGAATAAACAGTGAGTTGTGCGATGAGCATGTACTCAGTTGGGAAATGCCAAATGATGAAGACATTTATGCTAGGGAAGCATCCTAATTGCTGAAGAGCTGAGCAGAGTGTAAATAACCAGGCCTTGCTATCTCAGAGCTAATAAAATCTTTATCTGCACTCAGGGAAGCCTGTGTGCAGTGCGCTCACTGCTGCTCAGCAGCTTCTACATTGTCACCATTGAGAACAACAGTCAAAAACTGTTCTTTGAAATAATCAAGAAAGTTATGGTCACTTAATGATTAAGGCAGATGAGGGAAGGTAAGCTTGGTGGATTTAATCAGCAGAAATGGAATGTGGGTTTGGCGATCTCCTTTGTGCGCACGCCGTTTGTTTTTCTGCAACACCAGCACAGTGAAAGTGACCCTTAAATATTTTATGAACATGGACATTAGACAATGCAAGTCTATTAACAGAAACTCGTATCACTTTGTACATCACTTTATTGTGTAATGGGAGTAATTCTAGGTAGTAATATGCCATCACTGAGTAAAGTGAATATACTTATTTTACATATTGGGGCCTGGGGGTAAGAGTGACTGATTGTACTAGAAGTATATAAAAGGGATTTAGGATAGGATCCAGGAGAAGCGTCCTAGAAATAACCTGCAGACAGAAGCTGTCACAATCCAGCAACCTCAGAGATCTAGGTTTTCTTCCTAAGTAGATTACAGGTTGCTTATTCTTTACAGTTATTAATAATTCTTATAATGATACAACAGGGCAAAACCATCGCTATAACTGTAAGCAAATAGATAAGCCCCACTGCTCCTGAAGCAGAGTAGCTCTTTGCAGGGTACAATCTCAAAGTACCAGGAAGCCATTTCTGAGTGGCTACTGCTTCAGTTTTTCACCGGCATACTGTATGAAGCTCCTGCCGGGAGAGCAGCAATATACTTAGGCACATTTAGGCTATCTCTGTACTTCCTTGGAAGAGCAAAGACCACAATGTGTCGTCCTCCCTATCTCCCGCTGACCTTATCGCCCTGCAGACAGCCGTGTCAGACTGTGCATGCTTGGATTTGGGAGTGATCTCAGTCCTGTCTTTACATACGGAAGATCTCTGTGGGGTATAAAGAAGCTGGTGTGTGAAAAAATGTTGTACAATAGTGGGCAAAACACTGGTCATTAAGTAGCTTGGAAAGCCTGGTTAGTCTTCTGGAGGGAAGTTCTGCTTGAGGTTCAACTATAGCATGGAGATGGCCTTTGAACAGCCCTATTCCCCATTTGGCCAATTGTCTGGAAACAAGAGGGAGCATGGAAAAACCTCATGTTGCCTAGAAGCATGGCAGTGACAGACCAAGCACTGCTTCAGTCATTATGTGGGGCAGCCACATGGACAAGCTTGCCTGTGTCCCATCAGATCGTGCTTCAGCTGTCTTGCAGGACAAGTCTTGGCAGCAATGACCAGCATTTGAATCTGCTTCCTAGCTTCACTGCTTCCTTTCCCCATTTCCTCAGCACCTCCCTCCCCAAGGTGCAGTGCTGGATGGAGTACTTGCCTGCTTGGTATAACATGAAGGTAGGTTTCTTTCTACTCAGTTCATCTTCATTTCTTGCAAGATAAGAGCACTTATCATACTGCTAAGCTAGAGGAAGTATACGCTTCTGCTATGGTAATTACTTGTAGAAGATTGTAATAAGGACTGGTTTGTCTTAGGTTGGATAGGCCTCGTGCTTTAAGTTAATTCAGTGTAAAAAATAATTGGGTTTATGTTTGCAAACCCAGAGCAATTGTGCTTGAGCTAGTAGAGCACGTTTGGGTTTTTCAGGGGCCAGAGTGTGGGGCCACAACTCATGTAAATTGGGCAGCTGCTGTCAGTGAAACTCCGCAGTCACAGGGCAGCAGATGATCCAGTCCTGGTGACTGTTGGTTTTAAGCAGTTATGCAGCAAGGCTCTTCTTTCATCTTGTCAGTTATGTTGCAGGACCTCTGAATATCTGGAAGTGTTTATCTTGTACATTCGTGCTTGGCTTTTATCTTTCAAATTTTCCGTGTGCTTGTGGGACCAGCTACGTTTTTCTACAGCTACTGATTTTCAAGAAATCTAGTAGAAGTGTCGCCTGTCAGGTTTTGCTTGAGCCTGCTGCATTGAGGAGTGTCAACAGGCAGAGGTAATGACATGTTAGCTCCTCTGTGGTGCCTGTCATTCCTTGCCCACGTCAGCCTTCCTTCCCTAGGCTGCCGTGCCTCGGGGAGCTGCTCTCCTTCCAGATCTGTGGGCCACGGGGTGTTTGCACAGCACTGATGACAACACCTGCTAGCAGGTACTGACTAGTGTGCATTTCAATGGATGTCTTAGGAAAAATTATTGTAAATAAAATATAATTTAGTCTGTTTATTACTGTTTAACATCAGAAGGGCTGTGAGTCTCTAAAAAGCTACAGCTTCCTCGGAAGTCTGGGTGGGTACCTGAAATAAAAGAGGGGAAACAGTCTCTGGGTTCCATTGTATAACTGGGAAAAGTGGGAAGTTGGTGGTGTCTTAGGTTGTTGTGGGTTTCTTTTTTTCCTCCTCTAGTATTCATGCTTAATACAATTCCTGGCAAACTCAACTAATGATGTAACTCATATGGCTAAAACCAAAGTCTGATGTGGAGTCCAGGTAACACCAGAGCGGGGGCATCAGGTCAGCATGACTTGGTGCTAGATTCTAGTTTGTAGTGGTGGGGTCACTGCAGCATCTTCATGTAATATTCTGACCTACCCCTTTCAGTTACCATGTTTTATCTCCTCCTGAGTGGTGTGTGATAGCCAGCTGCTGAAAATATGATGCTTATGAGGAATTCAGTACGAGCTCAAGACTAAAAACAATGGGAAGATTTGGAATAATGCAGCTCTAAGTCATTTAATGGAAGAAAAAGGAAAGAAAATGATGCTTTTGATTACAGTCTGTGACAGGAAGTCCTTTTTACTATTCTTGTCTTATGAGGAGAATGTGGTTCAAGGTCTGCTAATGGGGTTTTGGTCTGCTAATGGAGTTTTGTTTGTGCTGTGTCTTCCACAGAGGTGCTTTTTGGAATCATTTGTTAGATTCTGCTCCTGTTATTTGCAAGCGGAGAAAAATGAGATTCTGAGGCTTACTTTGAGTCTTATGCTGCAGGGAAAAGGAACGCTAATAGCATGTGAATAATTAGTGTGTTGTTCTAGGTTAATGCAGTCAGTGCGTGTCTGTGTTATCACAGAGAATTATATGGCAGCTCTGATAGCACTACCTCTTGCTGAGGTTGCCTGACACTGCTCATTAGAAGAATAACTTTTCAGAAATAAAACCTAGTGATATGAGTTGCATGCCAAGTGTAGGCACATGTGATGTTTTCAAAATGCCCAAATCCTCCCAACAAAAATGCATTTCCTGCATAGAGTATGTTTTTTTCCCACAGTACATCTTTCAGGTTGCACTTCTGTTGCAAGCTGCTTTTGAAGAGTGGTTTGGTAAGATGTAGAAGGGCTTATTTTTGTAAGTCGATATCAAATACTCATGTCAGGTGACAGCACCAAGGTAGACAGTACAAAAATGTGTTTTAGCAAATGTTTCAACCTATTGTTGTGGACTGCATTAAATTGCACTAGGACTAACAGCTGTTCTCCAGGAAAAACATGAATATCAGGTAAACTTTCACCAAAATACAACCCATGCTCAAGAAAGAATATGGCGCCCTTTGGGGCTAAGGGGCTTTGCTGGTTAATGGGTCCGTGAAAGTGAGTGGAACAGAAAAACAGCAGAAAGTGAGAAAGGATCAGGAAATGGCTGCATGGCCTGAGTGAGTGGCAGGAGTGTGTCCTGACGGCAGCCTGGAGACAAGGGTCTGCAGCATGACCAGGGATGTTCATAAGGTTGTTTATAGGGATGTTCATTTGTACACTTCTTGTATTCAAATGCCCCAGCCATCTCACCCACAGGTATTTTGTACTGGACTGGTGCAGAGGCAGAGTTTCTCTTCTAGGCCTTTCCCTGTGTGCTGGTTTTGGTTGATGGAGAGTTTTATGAGTAGTTCAATTAGATGCACAATTCAAAGCACAGTGGAGGTCAAAAAGGGAAATAGTAGAATGTTTCCTTTTTTTATTTGATTATATTTCCTTAAATACCGTGTGCCAGGTTGCATCCTGAATCTGTACTACAGTGCATCTCTTTCCTGACACAGCTACAGCCCCTCTTCATGCAGGTTCCTGCACCTTTGGTCAGGTCTTTTGGCTGCCTTTCCTTGTTCCTAGGGTGGAGCACGTGGGGCTAGGCTACTGGTATCCTCCAGTCATCTTCAGGTACTGCCAACAGCTGGTGTGAAAATACACCTTCAGTTTTCTCAGTTCATCATTTCTGCAGTGTAAAGAACACCTCAAGGTCAGGTTGGTGTAAAAGATGGCTCCAAGCAGCACCTCGGAAGCTGCGCAGTGTTAATGTGAACGAAAAGACTGGCTGATGTTATTTGGCTTTTTTGCAGTAAATGCGAGATGACATATGGAAGCAACTCTACTGAAAAAAGCTTATGTGCTGGACCGTAACGGTCAAGCTGACTCTGCTGTTTGCGTTCTGTAACCCTACTGAAAATTAATTGTGCAACAGCTATCATCTTTTAAAGGCACAAGTTACTTGTCAGGGTCATCATCTTTTCAGTGACACAGCTTGCCAGGTTTGGGTTACACTGTGAAGCCCTCTCAGGGTCAAATAATTTTGTTTTTTACAGCACATGTGGTATGAAGGGTTAATAGCTTCATTAGTGCAAATCAGTCCAATCTGTCTTAATTGTGCTTGATCAAGCAATTATGAATGCAGATGCCTGGCCCTCATGGTTATGAGACACAGCTGTAAGCTCTGTAGTGAACAAAGCAGTTCAAGTTTGACAGAGTAGATACCTCAGAAAAGCAGTAGCACATAGAAGAAAATAGCTGTTCGAGAGACTTGAAGGCTACTTGACGGTTTTGCACTTTTTTTCTAATTGTAATCTGAAATGTTGCTTAAAATTGGTTCCAAACTCTAATTAATGACCAAATAACACTATCAGTATAGCACCTGTAACGCATGTGTACCAGACTTAAAAGAACCACAAGGTTGCAAGCAGAGCTAGATTTGGGTATCTGCGCAGCATCCACTTAGACCTCTAATGTGCTGTATACATCATACTATGGTTTCTAATTTCCAGGCTTCTCTGGGCCATTTTTCCTTATGGTCATCTTCATCTTCTGCAACACAGCCTCATGTCCTATTTTCATCTCAGGGACTCATGGCTGCACAGTTCAGGGAAGGGGAAAGCAGAATGAACAAACGAGTCTGATTCTCCATCAAGATGATGTCCTTGGCCACCAATCCCTCCAGTTGTTTTAGAAGACAAACAGGCCTTCCTTTCCTTTGAGTCGCTATGAGATGATGAAGGTAACTCTGAAGGCTCTTTGGTGTAATGCTACTTTACCACCTTGACATTCAGTAGCTGTACTGTTGCTTTAAATCCTGATTATCCTTTAGCTTCCCAAGGCCCCTTACTCATTGTGGGTCCCAAACTTCCTTTTTTTCAATTTGCCTTCCTTTCCACACACCAGCAGTGTTTTCATGCTGATGGAAGGCAGATGGTTCTTTGATAGTCTCCAATTATTTAGCTTTGAGATCCAGATTGAGAGCAGTTCACCCTGCCACTCCTACCTCCAAGCTTCTGATTTTGCTCTTGATCCTTATTTTGAACGGATATAATTGACACAAAGATCATCTTGTCAGTCCCTTACTTAAGGAAGAACCTGAATTTGCATTGAGATACTGAATTGATTAGCATTTGGTTACAGTGATTGCTCTCATTGAATGTATTTGTTTGTATTGAACAGTGTAGTCAAAAGAAAATGAAACTGTTATAATTATGTTGTTATTCAATTTAAATAGAAGCTGTTACACAGTGCAGGAATAGCTAGGAGAAGTCCATGTTGTATAATTATTACTTTGCCATGGGCTGGTTCATTGTCCAGTCCCACTGTATTGCACACACTCAGTAGCCACGCGGCTGTGTGAACAGTGTTTGGTGTGAGTGGGACAAATGGTTCTGGTTCTGCACACGGAAAGAAAGTTTACAGTGGGGAGAAGACATCAGATACAAAGATCAGGTATTGGGTACTGCCTACTCTACAAATAACCAGCTATGAATTTCATCAGTTCAAAAAGAAAAACAGCAGCAGTGATTAAATGTACTTGTAAAGTCAGAGAAGGTTGAGTGTCTAGGTAAAAGGAGCAGAGTGAGCAAGGCTCATCAGAAGGGCTAGAGACGAGGAGGTAATGCAACATGTAAAGGCTGATTTACATTATCTTGCTAGATAAAAAACCAGATCATCTGCAATCTGTTATTTACAGTTCAGTACTGTGAAATCAATTACTGAGAAGCAATTTAATTAAGACAGGTTAACGCTTAATCTAAGGTACTAAACCCATAACACATAATTTCAGTTTACTGATCATTGTAATGCTAATGGCTATTTGACATCTGTTCAGTTAAATTAGGCAATATGTTTTGGTGCCAATTTACTCAGTAATTTCCACCCCCCCACCTCTCCTTTCCGTACCGAGTTCACTGAGAGCAGTGCTCTTGGTCGCAGTGAAGAATTGGACACTAGTAATGGAGAGTACGTTTCCTTCTTTAATTCTTGCTGCTGCTAATGTTTTGGATAAATCTGGTCTGAGGTACAGTTAACCTTTTTATACATTTACATTCAGTAATTTTTCTTACCAGAGTTGAGTGCTTCTCCTGGTTGTGTCATTGACCTGTTAGATGACTTTTGGCAAGTTTTTGCCTTGCAAGTTATTCAGGTTCAGCTTTGAACCCAGTTGTATCTTTGATCTTTACGTAATATTAACTATGTGAAGAGCCTCCTGGATCTAGCAGGAGTCTGAGAAACTGTTTGCTCTCCACTTCATTGTTATTCTGCTTTTGTTTCTCATCATCCTAAGATAGGTGTTCTTTAATAGAAACAGGAGTGAGGAAGAAGGTGGGAAGTCTAAGTATAGCAGTGCTACGGTTGGGAGAGCTAAAGAGAGAACAAGCTGTCACCTAAAGGGCACTTTGGTGGAAGGATGTTACGATTGTTTCTGCACTGTTGCATCAGTTCAGTCCCAAGGGTCCACTCTGAGAATGTATGTCTGCAGGAAATACCCAAAAAGCTGCTTGAGCGAGGCCAAGGCTTACCCTGGCTGCATGGAGCACTTGGGGCACAGCATCAGCCCTCAAGCCCACCTACCACCAGCTCCGCTAACCCCACCAACACAGCACACCCGCTCAATCGACCACTCAGCCCGTGTCAGTGCTGTGTCACAGTCTTACTGTTGTTCACTACTGCCCTGTAGCGAAAAGTGGGGAGGGGAGGTATAAACCTCAAATAGATGAAGGACTATATGTATCAGAAAAAATTATCAGCTGGGTCGAGCACTCTGACACTGATGTCTTCAAAGTCCCTAGGCACTTAAAGATGTGGGCTTCTTAAAGCTCATGTAAGCTCTGACAATTCATGCTGGGGCAATTTCAGCTGTCTGCCAGCTACTGTGCAAATAGCACAACTTGAATTGTGCCTACTCGTCCCATTTTGCCACCTTATTGATGAACTTGAACTGGGATGGGCATCTGAGGACTGTGCCCTCTTGGACCACCATGGCATGACTCATTGGAGCTCATGACTCAGAACCTTTGGACTGTGAGTGATCATGCCTGCTGCAGCACAGGTTCTTACCCAAAACCTGAGTTATTTCACTTGTGAAAAGAAACGGTCTGCCGGTTTTATCTGAGTACTTGGTTCTGTGGATCTTAAAGGCACTCTCTTGTTATTGAAATAGAAGACTCCACAGTGTCTTGAGTTGTTCTCTTCTAAGGGCAAGAAATATGTATTGAATTTCTTCCTAAGTCTTCTCAAACATTTTGTTGCAAAGAGCAAATTGAGCTTGAACACTTCCCTAGACTTTTTCTTTCTTCCCCTTGGGACACTACTGAAGAGAAACTCAAACATGGTCCTTAAGTATTTTTTTGTGTGTGCAGGCCAGTTGTTTCTGAAACAAACAGAGTGTAAACCTTACGTGTAAAGAAACCAACAAAATAAACTTCTGTCCATTCTTTTCAGCATTAGAATTATTAACAGAGATTTGAACGTTGAGACCTGATTTTCAGGTGATGATTTAAGTAAGCCACAAACAATTGGGTTTAAGTTATAGCATATCAATTCTATAGTGGAAATCTGAATGCAACTAGTGAAAGTCAAGCCCTGATGTGAAAGTCGCCAGTTCCCCCTGTGCTAGGCGGTGAGGCTTGAGCATCAGCCTGTTGCTCCCCGAGGAGGGTGAGCTGTGCTGGAATTCTGTGGGTTCTCACACCCAGTGTCATTGCCTTTCACAGGATGGATCAAGCCATGTGTATTTTGACTGTATTCTTAGATTATACCAGTACTGTAGAGTTAATGAAGACTAAATGTGACTTAATTTCTTATGTTGCATGGCATTTCAATGAAAAGTTGAATATTTAACACACAGTAGCAGAATGTTCACTAGAATATTCATCCAATTTGTTGGCTCTAGCAACGCTGTGGCACGTTTAGAAATACTGATAAAATATCTATGCAGGAGTATCTGTGTTTCCAGATACTTAGGGTGGATCTTTCAACAGTGCCGACTAACAAAGTCTTACCTCTGAGAAAGTGGATGAGATCAGTGTCATCCAAAGGTGTTACTACTTTTGTCTTGCTTGTTCAGGTAACTTCTTCAAAGCAAGAAAGATTTCATTGCTTTTTTCCCCACTACTAATAGGATTTAATACATGTAAGAACAATTATTCATTCAAATGTAAGAATAATTAAATTTCTTTGAGGTAGAAAGGTAACAGAGCTTAGGTTTGCGAAGCATTTGCCTGCTTCTGTGTGTAAGGCTTTTGCATAATCCAAATAACGTTTTCTTTGTTGAGAGAAACATTAGCAGCATAGTCTTCAAAGGTGTTCTTGTAGGAATTTCTGCAGAGCTGCCTCTGTAGGTAAACCACATATAAAACTTGGTGGTAGGTGGTTTTTACTCCCATGGAAATCTGATGGGTCGTCAGTACTTTAAGTGTCTTGTGATGAGCAATGATCCTAGTTATTGCTGTTATTTTAGGGTGTCAGATTACAAAAATGAATTCTTCATTTATAGGCAGGGTATTATGTGTATGCTTCACTCTGAGTGACTTTTACAGTTAAGAATCTAGCTCTACCACTCTGCAGAGCCATAGGAGTCAGGCTGACAAACCTTTCTGAGGGTAACCTTACAAACACCTCCCTTTACTAATCCCAGGGTAACTTGTTCGTCTTCTCAGACCCAACAGAATTATCTTTTATTCATGTTAATGGAACCATCACTGTCGACTGTGATGTTTGTGTGAGTGGGGATTTAGAACTGGATCTCTTCCTAGCTTCAGAAAGTTTTTATACTGTAATTTCAGAACTGGCATTTGTAATTACACCATAAAAGAAGTTAATATGTGAAAAGAGTTCAACTGCTCTTTCTGGGGTAGAAAATATATATTGTAATGCATTCAGAAAACATTCCAGGGGTAGAGGATCAAGTTGTATTTGATTTTCTCATTCTCTATAATAATCATTTTTGTTGTCTTGCAAAGCTCCAGCTTTGAAGTGCAATGCATAAAAATTCTGCAATACCAGCAACTGTTTCTCTTTAGTTGTTTTCCAAGTGATTTGATTTCCTCAATAGCATTAACTATATGGAGGTCTAACAAGTTGTAATTAATGTATTCAGACATTTTCTTTTGTGACAGGCTAGAATGTGAGTGACAGCATGAAGGGAAAAAGCAGAATAAAATTGGATGCTTGAGAAGATTATCATAACATAAAAACTGACAACTCTTTGGCTCTTGAATAACATATTGTATTACATTGAAAAGGAAGGAAAAAGCTATTTCACAAAAAAAACCCCGTGGCTTAGAAAGTTTTTGAGGAGGGGAAAGATTTTCAAAAGCCTTTTTAATATTAGGCAGATTTGAGTGTTAAAGTTCACAAATAGTTTATCACATGGCACAGTGTGTGTAGAATGGAATACATTTGTACATGATAGAACAGAATCTCCTGGAGTCCGCTGTGGTTTCACTGTGCCCTTCGCTGAGTGTGGGACTGTTTCCTGTGCAGACCGCAGTGAGCGGTGGCAGCCAGCACCTTAAGAAGGGTAGGAGAAGGGAAAGCAGGTATGGAGCATCAGCTCATCAGTGGAAAACAGACTCCCCAGGTCATATGTTGGCAAGGAGTTTTGACTGCAGCTTTGTGCCCTTGAAACTGACTTCAGGGGAAGGGAGAGAGGGAAGAGAGGAAAGGGGTTGATATATAATTAAGTATGCATGTTTGGAACTAGATGATCTTTAAGGTCCCTTCCAATGGTTAGGGTTGGAAGGGGCCTTAAAGATCATCTAGTTCCAACCCCCCTGCCATGGGCAGGGGCACCTTGCACTTGAACAGGTTACTCCAAGCCACATCCAGCCTGGCCTTGAAGACATCCAGGGATGGGGCATCCACAACATCTCTGGGCAACCTGTTCCAGTGCCTCACCACCCTCTCTGATATTCTACTTGGGACACAAAAGCACTGTAATGAGCTGAAGTCTGTCTTTGTACAAGTCTGTTCACAAAAGCACTCAGAGCCCTCTGCCCTGGTACAGTCTCACAGCACCAGCATCCCTGCTTCTGACCCTGTGCATGTGAGTGGGGAAATCCAGAGAAGATGAGGATGGTAGCCTGCCTGCCTGCAGTGGTGGGCAGCCTCTGAGCTGCTTTGAGAAGGGCATCTCACAAAGCACCAGAGAGAAAGGAGCCCTGGGTGTTGTGTGTTGATGGCACATAAGTCTGGGGGCTTTAGTCCTACTTCTGCCATGTACTTGCATGGTGTTCCTCACAGTAGGATCTTTCCCTTGGTCAGTCTCGTGTGGATGTTTGCAGTGCAGTGAGAATCAGTTGTATGCTATGCGAAAGATGCTCTGAGTGCGGAAGCTCAAAATGTTTCATTTCATGCCTTGTCACTTCATCCTTCTCATGATAAAAAGGCATGAGAATGTTTTGAGGAGACAGTCTGTTTTCCAAGAGACAGTTTTGTTTTATTTTGTGTTTTGAAAAACAGTGTCGAGGCGTATGTACAGAGCGACAGCACAACGTGTAGGTGACAGACATTGGAACTCATCACAGTTTGTCGAAGGGCAGCAGCCCTTCAGAACCCCCCTGTATAAATCCTAGGTACTCAGTTCCCTGTTCTGCACTTTGTTCAGGCTGTGTTTCGTAAGGTCTGGTTTGACTGGCCATTGGTTTTGTATGCAAGATGTTTTCTGAAGCTTTATGTGGAAGGTCAAGTATTCTGTTGATGAACCTGGCTGAAATATCTGCAAGGAACAGGAGGAAAAACAGTGATTTCTGTCCAGTTCATCTGGGTCTGAAGATAAATTGGAAAACCAAGAGCAGAATTAGAGAAGTCTTATTTCCCTTTCAATTTAAGAACTAGTTTTGTTTGTGGATAGTCTGAACTCAGAATGAGAAATGAATAGGCAAAGTCATGTTTCCTTTTGAAGAAAGGGTATATGTTAGGAAGGTGGAACGGTTCAAGGAAGGCATGGGGAAGACCTTGCCTCACCAGTCGTCCATGAGGTACGTGCTCCATAGATGAATGCTGGAGGGCTCCTGTCCCTGGAACTGTCAGCCAGGCATTGGCCAGCACCAAATTCAGAGATGGGCTCAAGTGTTGGGAAGTTTTGAAGGGGTTCTGCTTCCAGCTTTAGGGCAAAAGAATTTGGATGATTTTTACTTAGTTTGAAGTTTCTTGTTTGGCTGTAGAATAATAAAACATGAACAAAACCAAACCCTCTACTCCTTGGATGTTATTTTTTAGGGGTGTTGGTTGAAGAAACCATTCTAACCCTTATTTGCCTAGGTTTGTAGGTAGCTTCTAGGAGATGAAGATGAGTTGAGCAGTGTGAATCCCAATCTGGTCTGAATGCTGTGACAGAGCATTATCCATGTATCACTCACAGGAAAACGCAGTGTCAGCAATCTTCCTGCACAGGAGGAGAAGCACTGCTCCTGTGTGTTCCTCTGTGCCCTTCCCAGTTGTCTCCTGGCAGTGCTCACCAGCCACTCTTTTCTCAGCAGCTTCAGCCCATCCCCTTGGGTTCAGCACCAGAGGTGGCTGGTTTGCATTTTGGAAGCTGGGATTCCTCCTTGAGAAGATGCATTGGATAATTAAAGGACAGTGCTGGCTGCCTTTCCTCCCTCACTGCCATCCATCCACCACAAGGTCATCTGTACGCTTGCCCCTTTATGTTTATTTCTGAGCCAATAAAATTCCCATTTGCTCTGGTACATTTTGTAATCCACAGCTTTCAGGCCAGAGATTGATTATCTGTATTCCTAGATAAAATCAAAGCGCAGTACTTAAAACAGATTTCCACTCAATTATTTCTCCCAGACAGCTTAAATGGTGCTTTGAAACCCAAGATTAACTCGGTAGTGGCTGAGAGATACACATATCGGCATTTTCCTTCTGGCCTTGCTAAATTCCATTTTTGAAGGAATTTTAATGCTAGCTCTTTAATGTCCATGAAACAGTCTACTAATATTTTGAGATTCAGACTGGAGTCTGTGCTTTATATCTGAACCGGGTGAACTTACGTCAATCAAAAGTGACTCTTGATTTCAGAAGCTGGCCCTTGACTTGCAGAAGTTGGTGCAGAACTACTAGACCAGAGTTTTGGCTGGTGCAAATTAATAGCTTTGTTTTCCAGGCAGGTCAGACAGTTCCCAACGCATTTCATAAGCTGTTTAATAGCAACTTGCATTTTCTGCGGCAATGAGAGTGAATGTATGTTTTCTAGCACGCTAGAGCTGCCTTCTCTCCATTTCACTTAAGCAAGAACCAAATCAAATACATTTTGGTTTAGTTTTTTTAGTTTCTCTCAGGTTTGTATTTCCTGCAGTTGCTGGGAACATTTGAGTTTCCTTTTCCCCCTCACGTTGGTGTTTTGGTTTGGTTTTTTTTGAGCAAACACTGATTTTTTTTTTTTTTTTTTTGGAAACAACTCACCAGGAACAAAAGAGAGAGACACACTGGGAAGCACAGTGCCCATGCTGTTGCTCCCAGCTACTGCGGTCTCATGGATTTCCCTGGTGTTAAACCAAACAGAAAAACACAGTGAGTACTATTTTATTGCCGCTTTTCTCTGTGGGATGTCCTCATACAGCCTGGCTAATAAGTGCATTCTTGACTTATATCTCTCATTTTCCAAAATTTCCTATGCTCTTTCCATAGGCCTAAAGCACGATGCTATTGTAGGTTACCTGTTTTTTGTCTCTAGTAAGGTCCTACCGAGCTGTTCCTATCCCACGGGAGATATTCTGGCTAGACAACCAAGTTATTGATGAGAAATTAAAATTCTAAAATATATCAGCTGAAAAGTAAAATAAGTTTTGAAACAGGAGCTGTTTCCTCTGCATGTCTTTCAGTTTGCATCAACACCATGTTCAAGAAGCCTCAATTCAGCCATTTAAATACGTGCAAGTGAAATTCCTTAGGATATTGGGAAGGAAAGAATGAAGTTAAGGAACGATGTTAAAAATCAGGATTGGAGGAGAACTTCTTGTTTTAATATTTCAGTTTGGGACTGGAGAACAGTTTTTGCACAAAACTTTGCAACAGAAATATAAATTTAATCCCAGCACAATTTGAAAAATAGACTTATTTTGAGTTATACAGCAGATGGAGTCTTTAAAACTGTGTATTTTTTTGCTTACATTTGTTGATGTCTTGTTTAGAAAAATGTTTAATTGCCATTTTTTTATGAAAACATTCAATGTTATATCGATAGGTGTAAGACTGAACGCGGCCAATAGAAAAAAATTTACCCCAGACCAGATATTTGAACTTTCTGATTCATCAGTATGTTAACATTTCTTTTAGTTAACCTTTTTTTAAAATATTTTTTCTTTTTAACATTTTAGAATGATCCGTGATTCCAAAGTATCTTTCCCTTGCCTACTGCATCTTGAAAGCAGGGCAACATAAGCGAGTTTTTCAGTTCTATGGAGACAGTTTCATAATCCAGAAAATTGAGATGCTGGTCAGGGACAAAGACATCCTTGATCTCCTTCTTGCTGATATCAAAGTGTAAATTGAAACTGTGACAACAAGTGCAGTATCAGTTATAATGAATTGCAGTTTTGTGTGGTGTGGGATGGGTTCATAGCTCACAAACAGATCACAGGTAATAGATTATACAAATAATTGGAAAAGAAACTTACAGCCAGATCCTCCAGCTGCAGTCAGTTACATACAGTTATACTGTAATTTCAGTGAAGTTATTTTAGCTATTCTGATTTACAAGTACAACTGAGATGAGAACTTGGAAAATGAGTATGATGGAATCAAAAGAGCTGCTAAAATGTGTGTCATTGAGGAGACCACCATAAAAGGCATTATAATACATGATGATGGCGTGTCTCCTTTGGTGATTTTTTCATCTTGAATTTTGGTCTATTTTCTTTCTTCCTTGGAGTGCCACAGTACAGGTTAAAGTGCACTCTAAAAAGCAGCATGTGGAATAACTGCATAATTTTTCAGCCTCATGTTAAAGCAGCTGCATCTGTAACTCATTTAATGGAATTTTACCACTTTTTTTCCTTTTACCGTATCATATTCAAAACTCAGTAAAGATAAACTTCAAATAATGTCTGTATATCGTGGAAGATTCAAAGCCCTGCAACTGAACCCCTATTCCCCGAAGTGCTGTTTATGAGAAATGTTATTTTAATCTAGTGGTAGAAGTGAAAACAAACATTTGGCAGTGTTTATATTTGCACCCTTGGGACAAATGATGAAGGAGTTATTTGCTTCAGTCTTTAATCAATTTTAGGTAAAGAGCACTAGTATACCTTGAACATCCATATTTTCTAATTGGCTCTTTTACACTTGAAGTCTCCCATAATTCACAAAAGATATTTACAACTGAGGGAGAGAGGGGAGCAACCAGCACTTACCAGTTGCTCCTTTGATGTATCTGATTCAGCAGTGAAAATGGCAGAGTGGAGTTGTGAGCTACAGCTTGTTTGCAGTTCAAAATGCAAAACATGGGCGATTTCCCCGGCTTCATTTGATTCATTGCTCTGCAAATCTGTATCTGCACTAATGGCAGAGATGCACATGCAATACTAATACTTGATTTAGCACAGCCACATCTATGTATTTTATGCGTGGTAAATTCTTTGGACCGAGTCAGTTTGTGTTACTCATGCAAGGACATCTCGTAGTGTTCAAAGAGTTTGATGAATCTATTTTTTGCACTTACTTCAGTTGAAGTCAGGTGTTTGTCTCCGCATCTACAGAGAGCACTTACGGTGAGGTGCAAAATAAGTCAAAAGCGGAGATGAATCTCGTGGTAGGATAGCATCCAAAATTCTATAGGACATAGCAGATAGTACTGAGTAGAGGAAAAGCATGAGAAAAGAGTGATGGTAAAAAAAGGCTTGTGGTGGGGTTTTTTTTGTTTGTTTGTTTGGGGTTTTTTTATGCATTTAATCCTGTTTGGCTTCACTTGGAGCCTCCCACAAAGCTCTGTAGAGCTCAGGCTGAACCGAAGTCCTGTGTTTGTGTGCGTAAGTGAATTGAAGGAAGGTATAATGACAGTGTATTGACAACGCAGGGCAAGTAACTGATGGAAGTTTGGAGAGTGATGTTTGGTACCCAGGATTTGAGGTTTGGTTGATCTACTAGGATTTAACTAGACTTTGCCTGTTGTTCTGAGTTTGACCCTTGTAAAATTGATCCAGTCAACCCAAAGCATTTTAAACTGTTGCCCCCTGAAAACATACAAGTATTGATTCCAGAGCATAAAATGTGGTTACATGTCTGGAAGGGAATCTGGCAGGGTTCCTGTGGATCCACTGCTGAGGCCATGCGGAGAAGAATTAACCCCAAGCTTACTGCAATTGCATTTTGCCTTTATTTTCAGTGTAACAGTGACTTTTACTGTGATATCGAATTAACCAGCTGGCTAACCATCAGGGGATGTATGACATCTTGCAAAAGGCATTATAATATCAAAGAACACTTGAACACCACCTTTTTGTTTAGATGATGTCCTTATGTTATGACATTTCTGGGTAGTTTATTTTTATTGTATTAAGACATTTGATGACCCCTTTTTTTTCTTTTAAGATCTTTCTCATTTTCTGATTTATAGCTAGACTGGATTATTTCCTCCCAGTAGGAAACTTTATAGTGATTTAATAACAAAACCCCCTGACCATTAATAGAAATAATGTATTTGTGCTTATCAATATTGATGAAAAATTTAGCATTATCATCCAACGAAGAGGGGGGCTGCCTTTGTCCTTTTACTCATCATTCACTCAAAATTAGTGTATGTGCATGCTGCGATTCTGAAAGTTGGATAATGATTCCTTACATATGTGCTTGTGTATTTTTCTGTTTGAAATATGTAAAGCCAACATTCAGTTTACAAAGTGCACAGTTCAGTCACATACCTTTTCATTTGGTCTGCAAATGTGCTAACATTCATTTGCTAATAACACAATTCTACGAAAACTAAGAATTATATGCTGTTATTTCTTCAGGTACCATTAAATTCTGAGTATCTTTATCCTTGGGCCATAAAAAAAGTATGTGTAAAGTGTAAAATCTGACGCAAGTATGATGTTGTGGTTGACTTTAATCTCTCGTATGGTGGTAAAATGAGGAATAACTGAACAGCCTCATGAGGTCATGGTTGACTGCTTTTCTGCAGTAACTACATGATGCCCTGTCCCTGGCAGGGAAGGAGTTAATATTTGTTGCTGCCAGGGGAATTTGCTGCTGATAAATATCTTTGATTGCAGGACCAAAGTCTGGTGTCTGTGCTCCTCTTTGCTAGTCCCTGGTTGGGAGATCTTTAAGGGAGGGGGTAGTTGAAGAGGACATCCAGTCAACAAACAAACAACAGACATGGGAATTTATAATCTTCCTTTAAACACCAGGAGTTTGTTTTTAAACAATGGCTGTGTTTGTTATCTTGACACTAAACCCAGGAGCCATAGGATGAGCTGGTGCAAGTGGCAGCTTTGGCCATGCTCAGGTCACTTGGAGACACAGGCGGCCCTGGGCGTGCGTTGCCGGCGGGTGAAAAGCACCGTCTGCTGCTGCTCAGTGCATTTGCTTTCCTGCTCAGATGCTGAAGGGTTGTTCTGTTATCACAGGTTCACAGGCTGCCAATTGCAGCATAAACGACAATGCACAAAGCAACATGTGTTCCTCCAACGTTATAGGCTCTCTTACTGCCAGTTACAATTTTTAAAGGCTTTTTGAGGTTCATCCGTGTAAATTTAGGTGCACTATATGCAAAGTAGCTATCAACTTAACTGCAATAAATGAAGTTTAATGTTTGAGGCTAAAATAATTGCATTAAGGCGAGTAGTATGACAGGTCTGTGAATTCAAGTACAGTACCTTTGTGTAGCTGGGGGAAACAAAATTTAAGTGTAGCTACCACAGTGCCTGGTACTAATTGGTTATTGTGACCTGTGTCTTTATCTTCTCCATGCTGAAAAATACTGAAATAATCTGGGAAACAAAAAAATAAAATTTTAATTCTATTTCTCTTTAAATCTCAGTATCTCCTAAATACAATGGGGTCTGGAGTGGGCAACACCTGGAACCCTAATTCCTGGTGTGATTCCATGTCTCTGCTCTCTCAGCCTTGACCTCACCTCTAGTCTTTGGATGCCAAACAGTGACACCACCATGGTCATGGTTCCTGTTTGCACCAGCGATCAGTTCTGATGCTTCAAAAACAAACACTCTTCTATTTTTCTAATTTTATACTGTATGTTTTTGTATGAGTCCTAGGAGCCTGGCAAAACTTGGTAACTTACAGATGAGTTTTTGTTAAGAGTTAGGTTTCTGAAATGCAAGTAAGTCTTTTCCAGCTCTTTCACCTGTGACAGCATACACAGGTAGCTCTTTTGAGGCAATCTCTTTAGCATATCTTTATTCACAATATTTTGCTTTTTCAGCAACATAGGATACCCTTTCTTAAGATTCAGACTTTGTGCACTGATTACTACTTCTCTGCTACAGCTCAACTTCTCTGGCATGGCTTAACTTTGAAACCAAATGAAAGAAAATCCAATAAAGATAAATGCAGTGTCTTTAAAGGATCCAAAAGGAAATACAGTAGAGTCAGCAATAAATTTGAAAATGCAGTGTGTTGAGGAACTTGAGGGTAATGGTTTCTTTATGAGGTTAGAACTGTTCACAAAGTCTTGGAAACATTTAAGATAATGAATTGCTTTAGGAGCAACATTTTTTCAAACTCTCATGGCTGTGATTCTCTACATGTTCCTGTCTAGCCACAGAAGGTTTCTGAGCTGGATGCTTAAAATAGTAGTTTGAAAATTATGCCAAGCAGTTTGCAGTAAGCATCGATAAAGAACAATTCAGCATCCTCATGGATGATGTGTTTAATATGTTTTCACAACAACTGAATCTGTTTACCTCATGTAGGTCTCCTGCTGCCAGAGATGGCCAGAAGTTTCTACTGTTCCTGAGAGACAGGTAAGTCGTTTCAACTATTTATTTAAAATATGTCATTAGTGGTTATATCAGCAATTGCACGTTTGCCAGGAATGGTCATTTTCAGGTGTATTCCTTGTATTGTGAAAGAATTGATTCCTTCCAGAATTAGGGTTGTCACTGCTCACTTCAGTTTGACTGCTTAGGGTCCCTTACAGAAAGGGTGCGTACAGGTGAAGAACCAAAGAGTTGTTTTTTTTCCTTACTGGATAATTGAAGCTCTGTAAAAAAATGTCTAAGGAATCACAAGTGCAGAAAATAAGATGGACAAAAAAGCATTTGAATGAATACTTGTAGTTGAGTGGTGGTATACCTATGGGTTAAAGTTTTGTCAGGTGATGGGAGCAACAAAGGGGAATAAGAATTATTTTAGTAAATGACTGAAGACTGTCCATCTTCTCTAAGCACAAAACATCTATATTCACATCTGAACAAGTTTGGAGGAAGGGGCTGTTTCACAATTATGGCAGGGCAATGGGCACGTGTGAACTGCGCTGAATTTTTATAAATCAGCATACAACATTGCCCAGTACATGATCACTTTTATGTTCACTTCTGCTGAAGTAATGTCAGTGCTGTAGTTTTCAGTGTGAAGAGTCAGACTACCACCTTGAGATGGGTGAGAATCTGTTTCACCCCAACTTCACTAAATATCAAGCTAATTCTAAGATCTGTATACAAGGTCAGAATTTTTTGTTGGATATTTAATGATTGTTTTAAGGAAAAGTAGTCTCTACTCATAAGGCTTGTTCAAAGAGGAAGTGTTTAAGATTTCAAGGTCAAATGCTTTTGATGCAGACTGTGTGACATTTCAGGCATGAGTCACGATACTTAGGATTTCACTGTGTTTACTCTCATATGGCATGTGGCTGGAACAGCTTGCTCCCTGCATGCTATTTTATAGTTCTCTGTCCAAACTTCACATAAATATCCCAAATGCTAGGACTTCTTCTGTTTTCTATAAGCCAGTTCTACAATATCAGTTTAATAAGATTTGTGCTTGAGCTGTCATTTCTGATTACACATTACCCTTAGTTTATATTGCTTCCTTCCCAGTGGTCAACAGTATGAATGTCTGTGTGAATCTCAATGCATTTCCTTTTTCTTCTAATATGTAAATGTCTAAAAATGATCAAAACAGCCCTCCTACTTTGATTATGTATTTTATTTCTGCAGAAAGGTTCAAATGTAATGAAAGCGAAATGTTCAGTGAGCATAACACAGATTTTCCAGAAGAAAGTCACATTTAACTTGTTTTGAAAGATGGATGAACACTATTAATTCTGATATATTCTATATATATCTTCTCACTTGACAAATGTTATTTAAAGATTTTGTTCTAGGTTATTGCTTCACTTATGTTGTAGAGTAATTTTATACCAATGCATGGATCAGTAACTTAATTATAAATAAGCGGGCTTGAGCCAAATGTAATGGGAATAATGTTTTCTTACCAGTGCCTGCTTAGTCTCCGATACAGTAATGATCTGGTGGCATTGTCCATGTTCCACTTCTGTTTGCCACACTGAAGTAGAATATCCTGAGGTGTTGAACTTGTGAGAGTTTTGCTTTGGGTCGTGTTGCGGAAGCCGTGCGGTTTGGTGCAACAACACGTGAAAATCCTGACAGGCAGTGCATGTGCCAGCTGTGGCCTTTTCAGATGCTATGGTTCTGCCAGGCAAGTTATAATGAACATCTGCCTACATTTGAGAAAAAAATATAGTTACAAATTAGAGGGAAGTTTATAAACAAGGCTGTTTACTGAACTGTTCATTTATACTGATGAAAACTTTGTTACTCATTGTTATCTTTAACCAATATCAAGAATATCAGCATTTATTACTTACTTTTGATCAATTATGAGACTGTATGTGTAAGTTCTGAGCCACTCATGCCTGTTGAAATTCACCTTTGTTTGAAGGGCAGTCTGTGTTTATTAACATTGTGAAAAGAGGCCCAAATAGTCATTGGTGAGACTGAGGTGGTGGTTGTGATCACATCCAGACCATCATCGAGCAGGTATGACCAAGAAAAATCATTGACTGCCTCACTGGGACTGCTTCGGGAGTAATACGCAATTTGGTGTGAGTACGGAGTCATAAAGCAGGGCCTCAGGCTCCTTGCTGGAACTCTTCTCCATTGGAATCCAATGAAAATCAACAATGTAACCCCAGCCTTCCCTGTGGTCACATGCCAGAGGCAGCACATGAGGTGCTGAGTGATGTATAGTGCTCGGATTGCCTTCGATCCTTGTGCTCTACCTCCATTTGTCTTTGGTTCTCAGTCTAATTGCCAGCTTATTAAATCAAAAATGAGTTGGAAGTCCTGTGCTGGGAGGAGGCAAAAGACCTGTGTCTCTTCTTAGCTGAGGGCGGGTGGTGCAGAGCTGGTGTCAGGCGTGTTCCCAGGAGATACCTACCTGCAGGTGCACAGCATCAGAAAGCTTCACCAAAGCCATCGTAAGCTGTTTGCCTGAGATGAAGATGGGGGGGGG